>NC_064925.1:148485039-148788069 GCF_023897955.1 Schistocerca gregaria
TTATACAGTTTGGCACTGATTGTTGGTTTTGTTGTATTTTCTCCTGCCGAGTGTCGCGCCAAATTCAGTCCAATACGCTCGTTTATGCGGTGAGTCTTCCGAACTCAACGGAGGGCCCTTCCCATAATATTCCAAAGGTTCTCAGTTGGAGAGAGATCTGACAACGTTAGTGCGCAAGGTAGAGTTTGGCAAACACGAAGACAAGTAGCAGAAATCCTCGCCGTGTGAGGGCGGACATTATATTGCTGAAACGTCAGCCCAGGATGACTTCTCGCTAAGGGCCACAAAACGGGGCGCAGAATATCGTAGACGTACCACTGTGCTGTAAACCTCCTACGGATGACAACCGAAGAAGTCAGACTATAAAATGAAGTGATGCCCCGGGCCATCACTCCTGGCAGTCGGGCTGTTTGATGTGACAGTGAGGTTGTCACCCCGCCGCTGTCTGGGTCGTCTCCAAACACGTCCTCGCTGTTCGTCGGGTCTTAGAAGTGAATTCTACTCCAGTCAGTTAGAGCCCACAACAAACGTGCCCTGCAGCTGTTGTTTATGATTATTGATTTTCACTTGAAACATATCCGACGTGATAAATCCTCAGATGGAAACGTCCAGTGGGTTCAGATTGGGCGTGCAGGGAGATGAAGATCTTGGCAGTGCGCAGGCAGTCCATCCCCCACGGAAAGTGGCCTTATTGTAGAACCAGACCCAGTTGGTCAGCAACAACAGCGGTTATTTATTCTGTCGTGTCCATTCTTTAGTATTATCTCCGAAAAAGTCATAATATTAAACTGGTGACGGGCTTTGTATGCACCATGTATGAAGAGTGCATAAAAGCATAAGATTATTAAGAATATACTGTGTTCGCTTCAGAGCTTCATTCTCGAATATACTACACTGTTTTGCATAACATAAGAACGACTTAGATAAAGTACTTTAATATATTATCTACCCTGTAGAAATAAATTGAAAATTTTTGTAATCCAGGTATTATAACGTGGGGAAGCGCAATGTAGCTTGGGGGTCCTGACCTTCAAATCTTTGAACACAGTACGCTCACCGAGTAATGTTATTGTGAATCTGACTCTTGCCTCATGTGAGTCTTTTCAGGAGCGCGTTCGTCAATGGCTACGTTTCTATGGATGACAATGTGCGACAGCATCGAACTGCGCAGGTGGAGGAGTTCTTCGAACGAGAGGATATTCGACATTTGCACTGTCCAGTCCGTTCCCCCGACTTCAGTCTCTTCGAGAACGTGTGGGATGTGTTGGGCACATGTAATGTAGCACGTCCACATCCACCAGCGATTGTGACCTGCGCTGTTGAAGGAATGGAACACCCTATCACAAGTTCCCTTTACCAGCCTTGTGGTTAGTATGGGAGCACATTTGCCGAGCAAACATTACTGTCCTTGGTGATCATTAAGCCTAAAAAGAGCGAAGACCCGTCTTCTCTAACAACCAGTGGGCAAACGTACTATTGAGGTGATATCAAAGTAAAATAGTCATTCAATAAATGTTGTTCTGCTCGTAGTGTGTTTCTTTCAGTTGCTTTCTGTACCATACTGGAGCAGTTACTTCTATGGATGGCACAAATTTCATCGAGCTATGTTACCTGGTGACACATCTTGCAGAACTAATTTCGCCATTGAATTCTCCAAACCAGTGCATATAATGTAGTAGTGCTTCATTGCATTAACAACCGTTGTCATTGTCGCTTATTGGCACACAGTGACGAGAACCTTTCCTCGCTGAATACGAGAGTTACCGTCAGATAGCCGAAGTTAAGGAACGTCGTCCGTTACCGGTACTCGGATAGATAACTACCCGAGCATGCCACACACTGTTGGCTGTTTTACCTTTGCCTCTTTGCCAAAGGGGAAGACTAGTCATGATGTAAAGTACCTGATTGTCAGACTTTGCACCAAGCTCCTCGTTTGGATTCCAAACGTCTCCGCAGTTTGTTATAGAACAAGTGCATGTGACATTGTTGGTGGTGGCCCGTCAATCTCATGGGAATGTTAAAATCGCTGTACCCTTTGGTGTTATGCAAGACAAGTAGGAGATGTGCAGGCACGAGGTTTCAAACCCTCCTTTCCCTCAACATGATACAGCGCAAAAAGGACACCACACTACAGACAGCTATTAAAGTCATTTATTTGTATCACATACATTTACTATACTACATTTACTACCACAGTGTGCGCCAGTGATAGGAGAAACCTTCCCATTTAGGCGACTAAACCTTCCCATTTAGGTCTTCTAGCGAACCATGTATTGTGACATTATTTTATGATCTTATAGGTTAAAGTGTAAATTTGTGCAGGGTTTACAAGACACAGACAGACACCCACACCCACACACCCACACCCACACACACACACACACACACACACACACACACACACACACACATAAACTCGTTTTTCATTGGTGCTTTGAGACGACACCATTTTATGTTCTCAAAAGAAGCACGAACAATGACACAATAATATTCATGATTGCGGATCTTTGGAATAGTGCAAAATGTGGCATGCCTTGTGGGAACCTCTTTGGGTTGTACTAGCTTATCATATGGGTTGTTACGATAGTTTAGCTTGTACTTGAAACGACGTGAGTTGAAGCTTCAGTCCGGTGCTGCTCTTGGTTCAGCCTAGACTTGTCTTAGACGTCTGCTGTTTCACGCCGTGCTGCCTCAGATTTATTGATGAGATCGCTACAAGCTACTGTCATAGCCATTGCATTGAAAGCGTAATCTGCTGTGTTCGTTGAAAGTCAATTTGTTTCCAAACGTAATAAACAACTTAAATCCCTTCCTCTAGTAAAAATTTAGTCCATTTCTTTCGCATCGTTATTTTATGAATATTCTTGAACAATGTACACTACTGGTCCTTAAAATTGATACACCACGAAACTGACGTGCTACAGACGCGAAATTCAGCCGACAGGAAGAATACGCTGTGACATGCAAATGATTAGCTTACAAGAGCATTCGCACAAGGTTGGCATCGATGGCAACACCTACAACGTGCTGACATGAGGAAGGTTTCCGACCGATTCCTCATACACAAACAGCAGTTGACCGGCGTTTCCTGGTGAACCGCTGTTGTGATGCCTTGTGTAAAGGGAAGAAATGCCTACCATCACGTTTCCGACATTCATAAAGGTCGGATTGTAGCCTATCGCGATTGCGGTTTATCGTATAGCGACATTGCTGCTCGTGTTGGTCGAGATCCAATGCCTGTTAGCAGAATATGGAATCGGTGGTTTCAGGAGGGTAATACGGAACGCCGTGCTGGATCCCACCGGCCTCGTATCACTAGCAGTCGAGATGACAAGCATCTTATCCGCATGGCTGTAATGGACAGTGCAGCCACGTCTCGATCCCTGAGTCAACAGATGGGGACGTTTGCAACACCACAACCATCTGCACGAACAGCTCGACGACGTTTGCAGCAACATGGACTATCAGCTCGGAGACCATGGCTGCGTTTACCCTTGACGCTGCATCACAGACAGGAGCGCGGGTTATGGTGTTCTCAACGACGAACCTGCGTGCACGTATAGCAAAACGTCATTTTTTCGGATGGATCCATGTCCTGTTTACAGCATCATGATGGTCGCATCTGTGTTTCGCGACATCGCGGTGAATGTATTCGTCACCGCCATACTGGCGTATCACAGGTCGTCATGGTATGGGGTGCCATTGGTTACACGTCTCGGTTACCTCTTGTTCGCACTGACGGGACTTTGAACAGTGGACGTTTAGATTTCAGACGTGTTACGACCCGTGGCTCTGCCCTTCATTCGATCCAAGTGAAACCCTACATTTCAGCAGGATAATACACGACCACATGTTGCAGGTCCTGTACGGGCCTTTCTGGATACAGAAAATAATAGGCTGTTGCCCTGGCCATCACATTCTGCAGATCTCTCACCAACTGAAAACGTCTGGTCAATGGTGGCCGAGCAACTGGCTCATCATAATACGTCAGCCACTACTCTTGATGAACTGTGGTATCGTGTTGAAGCTGCATGGTTAGCTGTACCTGTACACTCCAACCAAGCTCTGTTTCACTCAATGCCCAGGCGTATCAAGGCCGTTATTACGGCGAGAGGTGGTTGTTCTGGGTACTGATTTCTCAGGATCTATGCACCCAAATTGCGTGAAAATGTAATCACGTGTCAGCTCTAGTATAATATATTTGTCCAATGAATACTCGTTTATCATCTGCAATTGTTCTTGGTGTAGCAATTTTAATGGCCAGTAGTGTGTTTAGTTGGTAGTCAACGTTAATGATGATGTTGAGATTCGTCCATGAGGATTGATTTCTCAGATGACGCAGTCTGCTTATCCAGGAGCGCGATTAGTTTTCAAACAGAACGGTGTCTCAACAAGACTACCGGAACCACTCGCTTAAGTATATTCGCGAGGGTATCTGTACAGGCACACCTGCCATGTGTCTCGTAAAAGAAATTTTGTAAGTAACCGCATCAGCAGCTATCAAAAAATGTACACAGTAGCAACTAATTTCGACCTACACGTGACCCGTCTACAGTCACTGCTAGAATATCTCATTATAGCATTCTGGTCCCTGGTGCCTCGTTATTAAGTTGACTAGACAAGCGTCAATGTTGTTAAACTGTCACACGTGACTAATACATTTTGCTAAAACAACACGCCTAGAAGAAACTTAAAGTTTTTGACAGCAGGTTATGGTTTACCTAGGTAAATATGATCTTCAGAAATCTAAGAAGTACTGCACACGATAATAGCCTACCGTCCTGTACTGTGTCCTCCATTGTCCTTCATTACTTCAGCAGGTACTGGCAACGCTGATGTAAGTACTTTCTTGTTCAGATAATTTTTTTCTCTTTTATGTCAAGGTGGAATCAATAATGATAGGCAACGAGTTTGTGTGTGTGTGTGTATGTGTGTGTATGATAGAGAGAGAGAGAGAGAGAGAGAGAGAAGAGAGAGAGCGTCTCCGTGCTTGATACAATGGAATAATGATGTATGTGTAGTTCAGGTTCGTGAAATTCATGCTGGAACAGTAATAGTGCAATTGTCTTTGGGGCAGAATATTTCGTTACAAGCGTCAGTAATTGACTGAGCACCAGAACTATATTTAATACCTTCTCCTTCAAGTAATGCAAACTACTGCCGCTTCATACAAGAAAACAAAGGAACAAATAAAGGTCATTAAAATAGGTTTTATTGCCGGCAAGTTGTAGAATTAGCTATGTAGAGTTATTCACAAGTAGTTTAGTAAACTGGTTTCAACATAAGAGATGTAGTGTGGCGTTAACTTTAGAATATGGGTGCTAGGAATTTCCCATAGCGTGCGCAAATATGACGTTTAGGACACTTGCACCTCACTCGATGTCACTAAATTATTTAAATATCTTTGAAACTGACAATCTGCCGGCAGTCTCACTCTTGTTTCTGTCCTTTAAGAAATTCAGCACACAGGAATGAAACTTCATATCAAGTTTCTTCAGTTCACCGATCTGTGAGCCTATAAAAGAAGGAAAACATGGTTTTACTAATAACATTATTTGAAACAGTAAAATATTCACTAACGAACAAGCTTAAGCTTTATTCTAAAGTTGTACAAGTGTCCTACTGTAAGAGCTACATATAGTAAATGTAAATGTAGAAAGTAGGTCAGCGATCTAACTGCCCTGGTCTCAATCGAGAACTTCACTTATTACAAGTATATACAGTGAGAAATTTACAATTAACGATACAGGTTTTCAAGAATATGAAATCCGATAGTTGTATAAAGACCTAGGTAGATCTTATTCTCTAAAAGTAGACTGGTTCCTAATACTGTTTCCTTTTTCCGAGATCCGTAAAGTGGCATTTTTAATAGAGGAGCTGTATCCTAAAGGACAAGGCGGGATGTACACGAGCAGTCCACGTCAGTCCCGTATCTCATGCCGTTCTGTATGCTGTGAGCTTATAGTTTAGTGTAAAGCTTTCTGCTAGGAATATGTTATTTTGACAAAGTCCCCCCCAGAGTAACAAAAAATGAAGCTAAACACCAGAGTATATTCTACCGTTGCGCATTGACAGAGTCACAATGTCAGAAAAGACTATACGTTCTGTGTGTCCTGAACACACGTTCCTGCTGTTTTACGGATGACAGATGCATCAATCACAGAGTGTGAGTCAAATGCAGCAGCTCCGGAACTGAAGGGCGTGGGACAATACGATTCATGTTGTCAAAATATCTTCTGATTAACCGTAGACTTCCGGTGGTGTATGAACCACATTCAATGTCGCATTCAGCAGTAGTTATAAGGTGCCGACAATTTGAGCAGGGCCGCACGGACGCTGGTGACGCTGGCCAGGAATTACATCTTTTCTGGGAGTTGAAAGAACGTATGGAAGGGGGGGGGGGCATAGTTGTTCCAACGACGAGGACGTTCAAAAAGGGGTTCTCGTCTGGATCTGTGACGAAACAGAGGATTTCTATCGTCAACGAATTTAACGATTGATAGAAGATCTCGACCGTCCTTACAAGGTAACCTCCCCATCGCACCCCCCTCTGATTTAGTTGGCACAGTGGATAGGCATTGAAAAACTGAACACAAATCAATCGAGAAAACAGGAAGAAGTTGTGTGGAACTATGAAAAAAATAAGCAAAATATACAGTCAGTAGTCCATGTGTGACATAGGCAACATTAAGGAAAGCGTGAGCTCAGGAGCTCCGTGGTCCCGTGGTCAGCGTGACCAGCTGCGACACGAGAGGTCCTTGGTTCAAATATTCTCTCGAGTCAAAAATTTATTTTCGCAAAGTTATGATCTCTCCATTCGTTCATTGACGTCTCTGTTCACTGTAATAAGTTTAGTGTCTGTGTTTTGCGACCGCACTGCGAAACGTTGCGATTAGTAGACGAAAGGACGTGCCTCTCCAATGGGAACCGAAAACATTTGATCGCAAGGTCACAGGTCAACCAATTCCTCCACAGGAAAACACGTCTGATATATTCTATATAACACTGGTGACAGATAATAATTGTCTGAAAATAAAAAGTTAAACTCAAGGTAAGACTTCACTCAGACCCTCTTGTTCCATAGCTCCTCACGCTAACCACGGGACCATGGCGTTCCTGAGCTCGTAATGTCCTTGATGTTGCCTATCTTGCACATGGACTACTCAGTTTGTATATTTTGCTTATTTTTTTCTTAGTCCACACAACTTCTTCCTGTTTTCTCGATAGGTCTGTGTTCAGTTTTTCAAGGCCTATCCACTGTGCCAACTTATAACTAAATCTGAGGGGGGTGCGATGGGGAGGTTCCCTTGTTAGATACTAACACGTAACTGACTTTTTGAAGTTCCTTGTGTGAGGATACGCTGGAATACAGAAGCAGCCATAAATAACCGCATTGTATCTAGTGAGTTTACTTCAGTATTCGAAAAAAATTGGCAAAGTCTACTATGAGAAGAGGCTCGCAAAAAATAATGCTATTTTTTTGTATGTCACCTGCGTGAGAACCTGCAGTGGTAGAGGTCTTCAGAGAAAAATCTGGGAATGTAGCAAGAAAGCTTCCTGTCTGTCTTTTCTGCAATGGAAAGCTGCAACTAGTCAACCGTTAAACCGGAAAATTATGCGATAAAAACAGATGGCATATGCGGGACAGCGTTTTAGATCTTGTAGCAGCTAACAGACTCAATCATTCTTTAGCTGTTGTCTCAGAGAATGGCGTCAGTCGACGTAAAACTGTGGCAGCATCAAAAGGTGCTGGTATTACATGTAATGTTAAAGCGGGGACCAAAATATCTGAGTTGTCACCTCACAATCATGCATTTTTGAGGGAGAAGATGTGGACAACAACTGAGCAACAAAACTCAAAATAATTGTACAAAATGCGTTGGAGAAGAATGAGAAGATCATGGTTGTGAATGAAATCCCAGTGTGGTTCAAGCAAAGTAAAGGTAGCGAAATCTCCGATTAAAGTCAACTCAAAGCTTAGTTGACGAACAAAGAAGAAGGGAACTAAGAGGAGGGTAATGAGAGAAATGCGAGACACATTCACTGCATTCGATACGAAAAGTTGTCAAAATATCGTAAGAAGTGTTAGTATTGTACACAATCAGTCTGAGTATCTAAGCTGTCTGTCCAGTCGCTCAGTGACCATACGGCTACGGAAACGGATGGTGGAACAGGGAATACCGTGATTCTGTCTTTCGCCTTCCAGAACAGTTTCACCTCGGAATATTGAAATACAGTTCCACTTTCAATCACTGTAACTTAAATCCATCACTGTATTTCTATGAACACTTTTCTTAATTGCAACTGAATGTTTTTTGGTGACATGGCCATTTACATTTAAGTTAATGAGTATCTATCAGTAATGCTGAAGAACTTTTGCATAAGCTCTAAGTAAATACCCGAAGCTAAAAAAAAAAAAAAGCTGTATGGCTTACTTACATCAGCAATGCTCAGTAATGCTGTTGCAAATGAAGATCCGGACTCTCCAGTATGGATCCTTTGCGTGTTTATACAAGACTGGAAGGAGATGTCAGTAAATATTATTGGGTAGTTTCTTGAATTTAGACAAGGCGATTAAAACCTGTGTCGCCTCCAACTGCAGCCCAGCCTGCTAAAAAAGGAAGAAAGCTTTAGAAGAGGTTCTGTTATATGTATTCACAAACCATTTACTTTTAAAATTTTAAAGAGCTTGGTTAACGTATGTTTTTCCTTTGATGCAATTCTCAGCTGTGTATTACTAGTTTCGGAGCAACACAACACATGATACAGTATTCAAATTGTATTTGTCAAGAACGAAAATGAGGAGTAAAAGCGAGTAGATATTTTTGATTTAACATCGTTTACAATCCATATTGTTAACTATGGTAGGATATGAGTGAAAGAAATGGTGTGTCTTTATGTAGATTATCTTCCAGTAACCTCTACAAAACACGAAAACGCGAGAAGCTTAGAATTTAACATGAGCTTCTTCAGAAATGTCAGTCAACATTGATAGTGCCAATCTGCTCACTAGAATATCGTCCTCATTACAAAGACGAGGAAACATCTCACCAAGGTGTTATGTAAAGAAAAGAAAGATGAAAATTAAATTCGTATTAATAAATGCCCAGCCTGAAAAACTCTGTCGCCAAATTTAAGTAATTACCTTTTACTATCTGAGTACGTTGGCCATAAATGGTGCATAGGTGCTTGCATGCCAATAGCCTGGACGTAATCCTATCTTCTGCCACCAGTCTTCGTATCTTTGCCACAAACTTATTCATAGTTCTGATCTCGTGCGTCACTACGTTAACTGAGTGTGTGTTCGTTCTCCAAGAGCACAATATTTCCAAACAGATATCTGAAAAATACACGAAATAACGAGGGAAATGAACATAGGAAAAGAAAAAAATGTCAACACCTACATCATACTGACAAACAAATCGATATAAATGATAAACTTTCGAATAACTGAAGACATTTATTGACCAAATAAAACGCCTTGGTTGTTAGAACATGAGACTCAGTCCGAGTATCCTGGAAAGGATACATGTGTGTGTATATCACAGAAAATCTATTCTCCTTTAGTTTTGATAAGACTTAACCTGTTATAGAAAGAGTCGACAGATTCTGTCCTAAAAGCTCCGAAAGACCTTCTTATTCCTTCTTTCCTCCTTACCAAGTTACTCATCGAGGAAGAGAACTTTCTTGAAATTAGTTTGGATTTTAGCATAAAAGGAAGATTTATATTTTGGATTAACAGTAATGATGTCCACTAGCTGAACGAGTAGTATCTATCGCCTTTACAGACAGCTGTAAAGTTTTGGAAGGGAATTTACTATTACGCAACACAGGTGCTATACAGTGGAATGTCTGTTTCTTAAAGAAATTTTTTTTAATTTATTTTTCAGAATCGAAAGATATATGTATTCATATAATAAACTTGACGAAAAAAAATTAAATAAAAACTTTGAATGTAATGTTGATGCGAATGCAACAAATTGATAACGTGTAAGAGCATTTCCAGTGTCCGCTCAAGGAATATCTGCTTATTATTTGACCTATTATTCATTTAATGTTTTCGACCTGTTTGGCATTTTCCCATGCATTATCACGTTTCTACTGTCAGATGACGACAGATGTTATTTTAATTTCACTTGTACATTCGAATATTCACGCCGGAACGGTAGCTCAGCGTGTTCAGTCAGGGGGTTAGCTGCACTCTGTAATAAAAAAACTGAGGTAATAGATCAACAACGAACTTAAAAGGGTGTCTTACAACGTCCGCCCCGATCAGATTCAACGAACAAAATGAACCACCGGCACGGTAGCTCAGCGTGTTCGGTCAGAGGGTTAGCTGCCCTCTGTAATAAAAAACTGAGTTAATAGATCAACAACGAACTTAAACGGATGTCTTACGACGTTTGCACCGAGCAGATGCAACGAACAAAAGCGAACAAAATGAGATTTAAAAAAAAATATCTCGTCAGTAACCTTAAAACATCGCGTATGATCTTTGTATGACAGTTCTACCATAAGACTTTCTTGCCATTTATTTCAAGCTCTAAGACGTCCTTCCCTGTGGTGGGGTGATCCTTGCTTATACAACTGGAGTGTAACGCGAGAGATATTACTAGCAAGTACTTACATGGGTATTTAATTTTAGGGGAATAGATTCTACACCATACAGAAAACTCCGGAACATGATGCGAAACATTTGTGAAAGGAAAAGGACTGTGTCACCAGCAGTCTAATGCCTCACAATTTTGATTTGCCCTTACAGAAACATTTTACCTCGTGTCGTTTCCACGTAATAAAATTAAATGTCATGTCACTTACGAATAACACAAGAGTCACCGAAATTTTTTTGATTCGTAGATAACAGTATCAGGACAATACTTTTGACGTGTCTGAGCAATAGGGTCACATATTATCATTTTTCATTTAGTCTGAGAGTATGGTGCTGTTAAATATGAAATGAATAACCAGTCAGCTTATTAATGTGGATAGCAAGAAGTGTGCAGATCATAGAAAAATGCTACGTCTGTACATCTAAATGTATTCAAACTGAACGCGGTGGCTAATGGTTTTTACCAAAAATTTTCAACTGTATGCCTTTAATTTGATGATACTGTCGTCTGTAGCAGATGTTAAATCAAAAGTGCTTTATATATGATTCTGTTACTACTATTAACGGCACATATACAGAGCGGGTCACCTAACATTACTTCTGGATATATTTCGTAAACCACATCAATTACTGACGAATCGATTCCACAGACCTAACGTGACGAGAGGGGCTAGTGTAATTGGTTAATACAAACCATAAAAAATGCACGGAATTATGTTTTTTAACACAAACCTACGGTTTTTTAAATGAAACCCCGTTAGTTTTGTTAGCACATCTGAACATATAAACAAATACGTAATTAGTGCTGTTTGTTGCATTGTAAAATGTTATTTACATCCGGAGATATTGTAACCTAAAGTTGACGCTTGAGTACCACTCCTCCGCTGTTCGATCGTGTGTATCGGAGAGCACCGAATTACGTAGGGATCGAAAGGGAACGGTGATGGACCTTAGGTACAGAAGAGACTCGAACAGCACATTACGTCCACATGCTAACACGTTTTTATTGGTCTTTTTCACTGACGCACGTGTACATTACCATAAGGGATGAGGTACACGTACACACGTGGTTTCCGTTTTCAATTATGGAGTGGAATAGAGTGTGTCCCGACATGTCAGGCCAATAGATTTTCAATGTGGTGGCCATCATTTGCTGCACACAATGAATGTCGTACACGCCTTAGTACATGTGGTCTAATGTCGCCGCAGGCTGCCACAATACGTTGTTTCATATCCTCTGGGTTGTAGGCACATCACGGTACACATTCTCCTTTAACGTACCCCACAGAAAGAAGTCCAGAGGTGTAAGATCATAAGAACGGCCTGGCCAATTTATTTGTCCTCCACGTCCTATGAAACGCCCGTCGAACATCCTGTCAAGGGTCAGCCTAGTGTTAATTGCGGAATGTGCAGGTACACCATCATGCTGATACCACATACGTCGACGCGTTTCCAGTGGGACTTTTTCGAGCAACGTTGGCAGATCATTCTGTATAAACGCGATGTATGTTGCAGCTGTTTGGGCCCCTGCAATGAAGTGAGGACCAATGAGGTGGTCGCCAATGATTCCGCACCATACATTTACCGTCCACGGTCGCTGTCGTTCTACCTGTCTGAGCCAGTGAGGAGGTCCACGGACCAGTAATACATGTTCCGTAGATTCACTGCCCAGTGATTTGAGAAACCCGCTTCATCGGTAAAAATGTAGAACTGCAACGCATTCTCTGTTAATGCCCATTGACAGTGTTGCACTCGATGATTAAAGTCATCACCATGTAATTGCTGATGTAGCTACACATAAAACGGATGAAAGCGGTGACGATGCGGTATGCGCATGACATTACTTTGACTCAGTCCACCGGCTCTCGCAATGTCCCGTGTACTCACGTGTGGGTTCATGGCAACAGCAGCTAACACACCAACTGCACCCGCTTCTCCTGTGACGGGTCTGTTACGGACCCGTTTGCGTGCTACGACCATACCTGTTGCATACAGTTGGCAGGCTTCAGCTGCATTTCGTCAACACTCGCCATATATGAGTATCATCTGCGCCTCTTCAGAGTTCGAATACACAATGGTCACAGTTCCTACAACACTACACTATCACAGACGTCTGGTAACACGCTGTACTACAGCTGGTCTGCGTGCGGAGACGAATGCAGAATCACAATAGCAGCAAGCGTTACATGCGGACACTGCGACAGCTAGACCAAACCACAACAGTGCTCTACAGCCACACTCGTAAACACGGTCGTCATCGTAAATATGTCCCTGAAGATGCTGCTCGCCGACCGTGGCCTATGTTTGTTAAAGCACGCAACTGAACGTCGGAGGTTTCAAGCGTCAACTTTAGGTTACAATATCTCCGGTTGTAATTCCATTTTACAATGCAAGAAACGGCACTGATTACGTATTTGTTTATATGTTCAGATGGGCTAACAAAACTAACGTGGTTCCATTAAAAAAACGTAGGTGTGTGTTAAAAAACATACTTCCGTGCATTTTTGTATGGTTTGTATTAACCAATTACACTAGCCCGTCTCCTCACGTTCGGTTTGTGGAATCAGTTCGTCAGTATTTGATGTGATTTACGAAATATATCCAGCGGTAATGTTAGGTGACTCATCCCAAGGACCTTGCCATTGGTGGGGAGGCTTGCATGCCTCAGCGATACAGATAGCCGTACCGTAGGTACAACCACAGTGGAGGGATATCTGTTGAGAGGCCAGACAAACGTGTGATTCCTAAAGAGGGGCAGCAGCCTTTTCAGTAGTTGTAAGGGCAACAGTCTGGATGATTGACTGATCTGGCCGTGCAACACTAACCAAAACGGCGTTGCTGTGCTGGTACTACGAACGGCTGAAAGCAAGGGGAAACTACGGCCGTAATTTTTCCCGAGGCCATGCAGCTTTACTGTATGATTAAATGATGATGGCGTCCTCTTGGGTAAAATATTCCGGAGGTAAAATAGTCCCCCATTTGGATCTCCGGGCGGGGACTACTCAAGAGGATGTCGTTATCAGGAGAAAGAAAACTGGCGTTCTACGAATCGGAGCGTGGAATGTTAGATCCCTTAATCGGGCTCGTAGGTTAGAAAATTTAAAAAAGGAAATGGATAGCTTAAAGTCAGATATAGTGGGAATTAGTGAAGTTCGGTGGCAGGAGAAATAAGACTTCTGGTCAGGTGACTACAGGGTTATAAAAACAAAATCAAATAGGGGTAATGCAGGAATAGGTTTAATAATGAATAGGAGAATAGGAATGCGGGTAAGCTACTACAAGCAGCATAGTGAACGCATTATTGTGGCCAAGATAGATACGAAGCCCACACCTACTACAGTAGTACAAGTTTATATGCCAACTAGCTCTGCAGATGACGAAGAAATTGAAGAAATGTATGATGAAATAAAAGAAATTATCCAGATAGTGAAGGGAGATGAAAATTTAATAGTCATGGGTGACTGGAATTCGAGTGTAGGAAAAGGGAGAGAAGGAAACGTAGTAGGTGGATATGGATTGGGGCTAAAAATGAAAGAGGAAGCCGCCTGGTAGAATTTTGCACAGAGCACGACTTAAATCCTGGAGATATTAAAAGGTATCAGATAGATTATATAATGGTAAGACAGAGATTTAGGAACCAGGTTTTAAATTGTAAGACTTTCCAGGGGCCGATGTAGACTCTGACCACAATCTGTTGGTCATGACCTGTAGATTAAAACTGAAGAAACTGCAAAAAGGTGGGAATTTAAGGAGATGGGACCTGGATAAACTGAAAGACGCAGAGGTTGTACAGAGTTTCAGGGAGAGCATAATGGAACAATTGACAGGAAGGGGGGATAGAAATACAGCAGAAGAAGATCGGGTAGCTTTGAGGGATGAAGTAGTGAAGGCAGCAGAGGATCAAGTAGGTAAAAAGACGAGGGCTAGTGGAAATCCTTGGGTAACAGAAGAAATATTGAATTTAACTGATGAAAGGAGGAAATATAAAAATGCAATAAATGAAGCAGGCAAAAAGAAATACAAAAGTAACAAAAATGAGATCGACAGGAAGTGCAAAATGGCTAAGCAGGGATGGTTAGAGGACAAATGTAAGGATGTAGAGGCTTATCGCACTAGGGGTAAGATAGATACTGCCTACAGGAAAATTAAAGAGACCTTTGCAGATAAGAGAACCACTTGTATGAACATCAAGAGCTCAGATGTAAACCCAGTTCTAAGCAAAGAAGGGAAAGCAGAAAGGTGGAAGGAGTATGTAGAGGGTCTATACAAGGGCGATGTACTTGAGGACAATATTATGGAAATGGAAGAGGATGTAGATGAAGATGAAATGTGAAATACGATACTGCGTTAAGAGTTTGACAGAGCACTGAAAGACCTGAGTCGAAACAAGGCCCCCGGAGTAGACAACATTCCATTGGAACTACTGACGGCCTTGGAAGAGCCAGTCCTGACAAAACTCTACCATCTGATGAGCAAGATGTATGAAACAGGCGAAATACCCTCATACTTGAAGAAGAATATAATAATTCCAATCCCAAAGGAAGCATGTGTTGACAGATGCGAAAATTACCGAAAAATCAGTTTAATAAGCCACAGCTAGAAATTACCAACACGAATTCTTTACAGACGAATGGAAAATCTTGTAGAGGCCGACCTTCAGGAGGATCAGTTTGGATTCCGTAGAAATACTGGAACACGTGAGGTGATACTGACCTTACGACGTATCTTAGAAGAAACATTAAGGAAAGACAAACCTACGTTTCTAGCATTTGTGGACTTGGAGAACGCTTTTGACAATGTTGACTGGAATACTCTCTTTCAAATTCTAAAGGTGGCAGGGGTAAAATACAGGGAGCGAAAGGCTATTTACAATTTGTACAGAAATCAGATGGCAGTTATAAGAGTCGAGAGACTTGAAAGAGAAGCAGTGGTTGGGAAGGGAGTGAGATAGCGTTGTAGCCCCTCTCCGATGATATTCAATCTGTATACTGAGCAAGCAGTAAAGGAAACAAAAGAAAAATTCGGAGTAGGTATTAAAATCCATGGAGAAGAAATACAAACTTTGAGGTTCGCCGATGACATTGTAATTCTGTCAGAGACAGCAAAGGACTTGGAAGAGCAGTTGAATGGAATGGACAGTGCCTTTAGAGGAGTAGAACACCAACAAAAGCAAAACGAGGATAATGGAATGTAGTAGAAATAAGTCGGGTGATGCTGAGGCAATTGCACTCCTGGAAATGGAAAAAAGAACACATTGACACCGGTGTGTCAGACCCACCATACTTGCTCCGGACACTGCGAGAGGGGGCTGTACAAGCAATGATCACACGCACGGCACACCGGACACACCAGGAACCCCGGTGTTGGCCGTCGAATGGCGCTAGCTGCGCAGCATTTGTGCACCGCCGCCGTCAGTGTCAGCCAGTTTGCCGTGGCATACGGAGCTCCATCGCAGTCTTTAACACTGGTAGCATGCCGCGACAGCGTGGACGTGAACCGTATGTGCAGTTGACGGACTTTGAGCGAGGGCGTATAGTGGGCATGCGGGAGACCGGGTGGACGTACCGCCGAATTGCTCAACACGTGGGGCGTGAGGTCTCCACAGTACATCGATGTTGTCGCCAGTGGTCGGCGGAAGGTGCACGTGCCCTTCGACCTGGGACCGGACCGCAGCGACGCACGGATGCACGCCAAGACCGTAGGATCCTACGCAGTGCCGTAGGGGACCGCACCGCCACTTCCCAGCAAATTAGGGACACTGTTGCTCCTGGGGTATCGGCGAGGACCACGAATGGAGACGTGTCGTCTTCAGCGATGAGAGTCGCTTCTGCCTTGATGCCAATGATGGTCGTATGCGTGTTTGGCGCCGTGCAGGTGAGCGCCACAATCAGGACTGCATACGACCGAGGCACACAGGGCCAACACCCGGCATCATGGTGTGGGGAGCGATCTCCTACACTGGCCGTACATCTCTGGTGATCGTCGAGGGGACACTGAATAGTGCACAGTACATCCAAACCGTCATCGAACCCATCGTTCTACCATTCCTAGACCGTCAAGGGAACTTGCTGTTCCAACAGGACAATGCACGTCCGCATGTATCCCGTGCCACCCAACGTGCTCTAGAAGGTGTAAGTCAACTACCCTGGCCAGCAAGATCTCCGGATCTGTCCCCCATTGAGCATGTTTGGGACTGGATAGAGCGTCGTCTCACGCGGTCTGCACGTCCAGCACGAACGCTGGTCCAACTGAGGCGCCAGGTGGAAGTGGCATGGCAAGCCGTTCCACAGGACTACATCCAGCATCTCTACGATCGTCTCAATGGGAGAATAGCAGCCTGCATTGCTGCGAAAGGTGGATATACACTGTACTAGTGCCGACATTGTGCATGCTCTGTTGCCTGTGTCTATGTGCCTGTGGTTCTGTCAGTGTGATCATGTGATGTATCTGACCCCAGGAATGTGTCAATAAAGTTTCCCCTCCTGAGACAATGAATTCACGGTGTTCTTATTTCAATTTCCAGGAGTGTAGATTAGGTAATGAGACACTTAAAGTAGTAAAGGAGTTTTGCTATTTGGGCAGAAAAGTAACTGAAGATGGTCGAAGTAGAGAGGATGTAAAATGTAGACTGGCAATGGCAAGGAAAGCGTTTCTGAAGAAGAGAAATTTGTTAACATCGAGTATAGATTTAAGTGTGAGGAATTCGTTTGTGAAAGTATTCGTATGGAGTGTAGCCATGTACGGAAGTGAAACATGGACGATAAATAGTTTGGACAAGAAGAGAGTAGAAGCTTTCGAAATGTGGTGCTACAGAAGAATGCTGAAGATTATATGGATATATCACATAACTAATGAGGAGATAATAGGATTGGGGAAAAGAGAAGTTTGTGGCACAACTTGAGCAGAAGATGGGATCGTTTGGTAGGACATGTTCTGAGGCATCAAGGGATCGCCAATTTAGTATTGGAGGACCGCGTGGAGGGTAAAAATCGTAGAGGGAGACCAAGAGATGAATACACAAAGCAGATTCGGAAGGATGTAGGTTGCAGTGGGTACTGAGAGATGAAGAGGCTTGAACAGGATAGAGTAGCATGGAGAGCTGCATCAAACCAGTCTCAGGACTAAAGACCACAATATATATATATATATATATATATATATATATATATATATATATATATATATATATATATATAATTTGTGTATGGAGGGGACGTAGCTATAACATTGTCCTGTAGTCTGGACATATTTTTATGTGATGAGACCTTGGTGCAAAAACAGCAAGAAACTCTTCAACTAAAATAACTACAATTAAATGTGTTACATACGTTCAAACATTGTTCAACTGTACAATCTGTGACCGACCACAGGACATAAGTCTTGAAATCGACCGATTCTCAGTGTCTGTCCTCGGCGATATAACGTGCAACAGTGACATAAATCTGCCCGTCCGACAGGCTACTAGGGGACTGAGACTTACGGGAAGGTTCCCAAGAGAGTAACTCAGTGGATCTGGTCCCTTTCCTAAGCTTTTTTCGATTACGCTGTCAGTACAAATTTCCACTGAGTACTCTCAGTTACTTGTATTATCGAAATGGAGCTGAAAATTGAAAGAGTTTCTCGCAATTCTTCACCGATTTATTTAGGCAGTATCAATAGTAATCCACAGCCGTTAATGGGAGATGCTGTAAGGAAAGTGTTGTTTCTAACGGACTGATTTACTTTCACATATCCGTTTAGCCACATTCGATTACAAATCGTATGACTGATATGTGTGTACTTCAACTGGCGCTGGACGGGAAGACTTACAGAGTCACCGGGGACGAAACTCACTGGTATCAGCCAGCTTTGCCTACGTTGTATCAGACATATAGTGTGGTCTAGCAGTTGCATGACTCTCATAGAGGATGAAAAGAACTGTGCCATCTCATAGACAGATTGGATAATGGCATTATAAACTCTTCTTTAGTTATAGAGCCTACAAACACTGCCTTACATATAATTTTGTTCCTGTAAATCTTTTAACATTGCTGTGACATCTTTTTAACTGAATTCTAGTTTTTACCTAAAATAGCAGAGATTGGCAGAAGGTGATTCCATACGCAATTTACAGTAGTTTTCTAATAATTCTGCCTCCTGTGGACTTAAACTACTCTCACACCACGTACATCTTAAGTAGACAGAAACAGAATTATTATACAGAGATCTGGAACCTAAAATTACTTTCTATGAGTTCATCTGGTATTTGTTCCCAAACTGAATGACAGCTGCAATTCATCTTGCACCATTTTACATTAACTGCATTTTTCACCTGAGGATCATATACTTTAGACAATAACCGGTTTCGTCAAATTATCATCGGATGACTTCTTTAACGGGGCATAAAAGGGAATTGTGATTACCGAGGAACTGCTATAAAATAAAAGTAACTTCTATACAAAGCTCCTTACGCCTGAATGCGTTGCATGGTAAGTCGTAAAAGTACAATCGAAATGGAACATTGTTATGAACTGAATTGAGTGTATTCATATATGGATGTTAACTTGAATTTGTAATTCAGTTTCTTAGTACCTGAGTATAAGTGTTTTCACTTCCTTCTAAACAGATCTTCCGATGAACTCTTGCTTATAACTAAGTACCAATTATGACGCTATTTGTGCGACCCAAAACTAAAAAGTACAGCAAAATATTTTGTCACAGTGCTGTAACGGCTTTGCCCTACGGCAGTACGCATATTGTTCAATCTTTTTTCATTATAATGCAAACTGTTGTTCTCTATGAGCAGTTCAGTGTACGGTAGTTTATATGGATCTAGAATTTTCCCTTTGATGTTGCAAAAGTTTCAATTTGTTGATTTCATGTACAGCGCAAAAATGATGTGCTTTCTTATTTGTTTAATTCAATGTATGTCAAAGTCTCTCTCTACAGTTTTCAACAATCATTAATATGGTTCTAGCGTACGAACATGCAATTTTCTGCCGCTAATGTAAACGTGATGATGTACGCAGTTGGCTCCCGTAAGCATGAAGTTGGTGTTGGTCTTATTGCACCCTTCTCTTTCAAATAAAAGATCTGCAAATCATGGCCCACCCGTTCGTTGCTGAATCATATGACATACACAATATCACGAAAACAGACTTGTATTGCTATTTCTACAGAAAAAATTTCATTAGCTGTAGGCCTCCTAGTATCGGAAAGAGAAAATTTATATCCTTCATGTGAATTGCGTAATATTTGTCTTCGAAATTATAGCTATGTTATTATCACACATCCTTAATAACACATAAATTTCTTTTCTTTCTGTAATCGTGTTATGTTTGCCAGCAAAACAACGTTTTGATAGTAACGAATCGGAGTAATATGCTAAGAAGCTTAGAAAATTTAGAAAAGAAACGGTTCTCTTACGACAGCTACTTTAGTTATGGTTTTGCTATTACAGGTTCTGAAGTTGCCATAATAATTCAGCAGCGCGTGGTAACCAGCCTATATCTTTTTGGTCGTTTGGTCAAAACCATAGAAGACGCCACTCAAAAAATTCTGAAACAGTGTTTTCGAGATGTGATGGTACAACTTTATGGGTCTGTCATTCGTTTATAATACTGCACTATTTATTTTACTGTCATAGAAAACGGTTTTAATTTTATTCCGAACTCACTGTAATTTCTTGTTTAAGAGCTCGAATTTGTCTCATGTAACAATATGGTCAAAACGCTATGAAGTGCTGGAGGCGAAATAACACATCTCTATGACCTACGTGACAAGGAAGAACATAACGAAGAGAACGTAATAATTTGTTCAAACTTCGTATAGTAGTATCCCATAGACGACATTCTGACAAAACTACAGCTTTCAAGCACTCCCGTAAGGGGAGTTTGGTGATCAAGAAAACACAGCAATCGTCGTTGTTAATGACTTTGGTCACACAAAATCAAGCTAACCTTTCTCACTGTAGGTAGTTAGAGCCCCAGGATAATCTTTTAAATATATACAATCAGAAAGCAAAGACACACTACCTTCACAGTTGCCTATACTGCTGCAAAGCATAATCGGGCATTTTTATCATCTTTCCAAACAAAATTTATGTTGCTCTGATACAGAACCGTAATTGATAAATGTTACGATAGAGGCGCTCGCAACAAAACGAGAGTGGGTGTCTGGATTAGTTACGACTAAGGAAAACACCCGTATACTTCACCTCTTAGTCCATAGTAAAATATTCCAAACCTACACCACTGACACTAAACCTAAAATGTCTCGAGTATTATCATAGGACGGAAATAATAGTATGCCCATTCAATCATAGTCCACAATTTACCTTAAAATCACAGGACACTAAGGCTGCGACGTATTTTAAACGATGGATAAGTAATTGTTAATTTTTCGGAGATCCGTATGCCTCTGCATTGTACGTTTCTATTCTTGACTCAGCCAATAGCAAATTGTCTACGTGCACTCTAAAGCAGTATTTTCAAAAATGCGTGTCGTGAGTCATGGAACTCAGGTTGACACCGCTTCTTATCATACCATTAAATACCGAAGATCTAACAGTGGGCCGGCCGGAGTGGCCGTGCGGTTCTAGGCGCCACGGTCGCTGGTTCAATCCTGCCTCGGGAATGGATGTGTGTGATGACCTTAGGTTAGTTAGGTTTACGTTAAGTAATTCTAAGTTCTAGGGGACTGATGACCTCAGACGTTCAGTCCCATAGTGCTCAGAGCCATTTGAACCATTTTCTAACAGGGAAAATAATTGACATCAGCCCAGACAGACAATGACACGAGAAACATTTGATGGTTACCTCGCACTAGAGACGACTTCACAGGCAAGGCAAGAATAACTTGGCTATAAGTAAAAAGCTTGCTTTCTTATCCAGCCTCGGACTCTTTCTAGGTAACGTCGGACGTCGCTTTCTACCAGTTCCTGTTGTCGGCTTCTTCGATCGTCGCCGCTGTTTATTAATGGAGAGACGGACTTTTAATTGAAGTTTTACAGCCCACGCATTTTGAAACAGTAATTAGTTTGCAACAAGTCCTTAAATCGTAAAAGGCAGTTCCCGCCGCTTTCGCATTTCAGAGACAGCATTGCTCCCTTTTACAGTTATTTTGTGTCACTCTAGACAGGTATCGCTATCGGTAGCATAGTCATAGTTTCCATTGATATTTTTATGCTCTGTCGTCTATGTGTCCACTTTAGTTGCATATCACTTTTTTTAACGTTTATGCATAATGTAGCACAGTACTCTGCGACTTCCGTAAGAGGCGTTCGTAGTACATTTTACTTGGTGCTGTCAGTCATAATAGACGTACTTTTATTACTTCGTGCGATATCTGCATCTGCCTTTGAAGTTAGTGCCGATACGATCAAAAAATGTATATAGTAGGACCACATTACTGGCCTGACTTTACCTGGTGTAAATTTATGATTTGTCTCACAAAAAGACACATTGATTGCTAAACGACAGTTTCTAACTCTATTGACACATGATCAACACGCATCCATCTTTTTTCCCATAGATGCTGAGTATGATAAGCACTCTGTCCGGAGAGATAAAGTTGTAAGAACTGTTGTCCTTGGTTTTGCAGTGTTCGTGTGTGACCCCAATCCACTGAGGCCGTTGGTGACAAATGTATAATGCTAAATTAGCTGGAGGCCTTGCAACCAGGTGAAGCTCTTCAGGACAGCGATATTCCGGCCCTGGCGGTGAGATATCGTTATTAGTGTACTGAGTGATACCAGTAAAAAACAGCAAAGAAAACCACATTCCAAGTATGAGTTGTAGTTCAACGAAATATTGAGAAAGATTGAAGTGCTTATATTATTACAAATGAATTAATTAGAAACACCATTGTAAATATTGAGTGATTACCAAGGAAAAGTCCATTTGGTGGTAAATGTTCATATCAATACCTCTCAGTAATCAAATTCTGATGAGTAGATATTCGCTCTGAGATGTATCACAAGACTTTGCCATGAGTAAGTTTACGTCTTCGTCAATACACATTAAACCGCACTTGTCACATGCTTAGAAATATTCGATACTTCTGTCATCTGCAACTTGTCACTAGTCACGTAGATAAGTGTCGTCGGTTCATGAGATCTGTTCAAATGCGTTATATTAAATTGGCCGGCTTGCACTCATTGCACCGCCGCTTTGCAACATTCTTCAGTTTCCTGAAGATTTTTCATCGCTGTAGACAAGATCATGGTTTTCTAATAGAAGAAAGAGCTTGAATATTCAGAGGCTACACACTGACTTTTGATACTCAGGGATGCTGAGATTCAATAAAACTACTCCACTATCGATATTACATAGTTCGCTGCCTCTTTCGGTGCTCTTCGATTCACAAATGGAAAAATGGGTGATTAACATTATCTCAGCCATTTACAGTCTTATGTGAGTCGTTATGTGGTAGAGAAAATACATTGGATGTTACTGGTATTTCTGCTGCCGTTCTTCTCTATTTAGAATGTCCATCTCTTCGAATGATATCTTACAGAAGCTGAAGATAATATATTACTGTGTCAGCTAATGCACCTGGGATCTGTATTTGACGCTTAGAGTATTTTTATGTTATTTCTACATTAAAATATCGTTTTCTTTTGTCCTTACCCACACAGTAAAAACTAAATTTTCTTTCCTTAACACGGATTGTTTCACATTTGAAGCTGTCAACGTACAGTTGTAACACATCCGTAATCATACAAAATTAAGGTTTCTTCCTGTAAGCAAGTTCAGCTTAACAGCAGAAAAACAACTTTCTTAATGCTGAATCGAAATATTATACGGAAATGCTTAGCAAAATTTAAAATGAAGAAATTCATACTCGATAGCCCCTTCGCCTGATGTTTTTCTATTTCAACTTCCGAATTTGCCAAAATAATGCAGCGGTGTGAGTAGTAATAATCTATTCCATGTCATTAGTTTGTTCAAAATACTAGTAGATCGCACCGAAACAGCTTCGGGAATAGTTTTCAAGAAGTAGTGCTACTATATTACGATTTCCTCGCAGGTTTATGGTACTGTATCACATGCGTTAGTGTCATAAAGTAAAGTTTTTTCATTATTGTTAGTCTGGTGCAACTATACGACATGAATGTTCTTTGTAATGGAGGTTGTCGGATATAAAAGGTGGAAGAACTACATTTTTTATGTAGGTAAAACACTTCGACGCGACGACGAAGGGGAACTAAGCAGTACCATACACATGTAACACTCATAAAAGGAAGAAAATTAAGGTGGAGAATGTAATACACTTGTGCAAATATTATATGATCATATCTTGTAGATGATACCCTGAAGGAACGACGGTTTCCAAGTACGCCCTTATAGGTAGCTTGTAACATTAAGAAAAGATACCAATCGCCCTTCTTAACGAAATCAGCTCATTGCAGCTCAAGTTTATCGATCGCATTCTCAAGTATTTACCGCCTCAGGAGAAACTTTTAAACTTGTACAATCAGAAAGGAACAAAAACCACCTCAAAAGCTGCCTCTACTCCACAAAGCATGACGACTAATCTATGTAACTCTTCCGAACAAAATCTAGAGCCGACTAAGCAGAGCCATTTAGATTCCTTCATTTCATGACGGTGGCTCTCGCAGTGACACCAGAGAAGGTGTCGAGATTATCTTCACCTTGGCTAATACACCCCTTTACATAAGCAGCAGAAATCATGCCAAATACGTAATGAGAATGGGTGGAGTGTCCCTGCATCTTACAGCATGCTTTACCACAATGTCACTGGAGTCTAAGACTATGATATTTTAAGCGACAAGTATGCCATCGTTAAATTTTCCTCTATCCTTATACGCCTGCATTGCATGTTTTCCCTCATAACTCAGAATCAAATAGCATGTTGCCCGTATGCAACATACACTGAAGTGCCAAAGAAACTGGTATAGGCATGCGTATTCAAATACGCATACAGGCAGAACATGGCGTTGCGCTCGGCAGCGCCTAAATAAGACAAGTGTCTGGCGCAGTTGTTAGATCGGTTACTGCTGCTACAATGGCAAGGTTTTTTACTACTTGTGAGCTGAATAATAGATTAGAGGTTTTATGACTTTTAACTCTGAAGTAATAAATGAACGTTAATGAAGTGCTCTTACGGACGATTGCCGAACATTCACCCCCGAACAAATCTAAAAACAAACTTGCTAGGAAATTTAATGATAAATTTTCTTAGTTCTACTTTCTTCTCAGTGGGTAGCTCTACCTCTTCTTTGTGCTGCAAAGGTCGTCTCCAATGTAGCAGCCGTAAGAATTGATAATTATTGACCGTGTAGTCTAATTAAAGAAACTGCTATTTCAATGCGATGAGATGAACTTTTTGTCAAATGAATAGACAGGAACTGCAGCTCACTTCAATTTCTATATGTAGACAGAAAGTACATTCTTATGAACCCTTAACGTCACAAGTGCGGTCGGACAGACCGCTAGCGTTTTTTATTACTCTGTTGCTAACGCATAGGGATGGGCTAGGGGATTACAGCGTTATTTAGTTGTTCTTTACCGAAGCTGCAGTGATTTCCTTTGTCAACAGCCACTTTAATGTGACGTGTACCTACACAATTATTGCTTCTTTCATACAAGCAGTCTTTGAGACAGCACCTGTTACTTTGTGTTATTGATGCAGTTGCCAGCTCTTTTTCTTCTGTTCATGTTACGAACCATTGATACTGTTTTGAAATGGTTCGAGGTCAGTTTAACAACTGATGTTAGATTAGACACTGACAACGAAATTGAAAGTGAACGTAATTCAGAACAAGAACAGGGCGAAAGTGAAGACGAATTTGTTTTGCTACCTATGAAATCCTTGAATGAAATAAGTGACGAAGACATAACTGTAGAAAATGGATATCTAGCTGAATGTTCTACTAGAAATATATTTAGTTCAAATAAATACAGCTGATCTTCGAAGCCTCTTCCAAAGATGGCCAATGGCACTACTCTTCCGCATGTTGGACATAAGTCGGGTGAATGCGTTTGTCCTTCACAATTCATATAAAAACGTACTCAGTTGAGCCGCTTTAATTTCTTGAAGAAGCTTGTAAACTCGTTGGTGACAACACCTATAAAAAGCTAGTCTACAAGTATCACACAGACGTGAACTTCGTGTATCCATTCACCGTGTCTTGGATGTAGCAAACAAAAGTAAAAGTAGCTTTAGAACTATTGGATAAACGCAAAACATGCTCCACCTGTCACCCAAACAAGAAGAGAAAGACGTCTTATATTTTTCATTGTTTGCAAGAACCCAGTCTAGCTTGATTTCTCTACAAAAAATTTCTAACAGGGAAAATAATTGACATCAGCCCAGACAGACAATGACACGAGAAACATTTGATGGTTACCTCGCACTAGAGACGACTTCACAGGCAAGGCAAGAATAACTTGGCTATAAGTAAAAAGCTTGCTTTCTTATCCAGCCTCGGACTCTTTCTAGGTAACGTCGGACGTCGCTTTCTACCAGTTCCTGTTGTCGGCTTCTTCGATCGTCGCCGCTGTTTATTAATGGAGAGACGGACTTTTAATTGAAGTTTTACAGCCCACGCATTTTGAAACAGTAATTAGTTTGCAACAAGTCCTTAAATCGTAAAAGGCAGTTCCCGCCGCTTTCGCATTTCAGAGACAGCATTGCTCCCTTTTACAGTTATTTTGTGTCACTCTAGACAGGTATCGCTATCGGTAGCATAGTCATAGTTTCCATTGATATTTTTATGCTCTGTCGTCTATGTGTCCACTTTAGTTGCATATCACTTTTTTTAACGTTTATGCATAATGTAGCACAGTACTCTGCGACTTCCGTAAGAGGCGTTCGTAGTACATTTTACTTGGTGCTGTCAGTCATAATAGATGTACTTTTATTACTTCGTGCGATATCTGCATCTGCCTTTGAAGTTAGTGCTGATACGATCAAAAAATGTATACAGTAGGACCACATTACTGGTCTGACTTTACCTGGTGTAAATTTATGATTTGTCTCACAAAAAGACACATTGATTGCTAAACGACAGTTTCTAACTCTATTGACACATGATCAACACGCATCCATCTTTTTTCCCATAGATGCTGAGTATGATAAGCACTCTGTCCGGACAGATAAAGTTGTAAGAACTGTTGTCCTTGGTTTTGCAGTGTTCGTGTGTGACCCCAATCCACTGAGGCCGTTGGTGACAAATGTATAATGCTAAATTAGCTGGAGGCCTTGCAACCAGGTGAAGCTCTTCAGGACAGCGATATTCCGGCCCTGGCGGTGAGATATCGTTATTAGTGTACTGAGTGATACCAGTAAAAAACAGCAAAGAAAACCACATTCCAAGTATGAGTTGTAGTTCAACGAAATATTGAGAAAGATTGAAGTGCTTATATTATTACAAATGAATTAATTAGAAACACCATTGTAAATATTGAGTGATTACCAAGGAAAAGTCCATTTGGTGGTAAATGTTCATATCAATACCTCTCAGTAATCAAATTCTGATGAGTAGATATTCGCTCTGAGATGTATCACAAGACTTTGCCATGAGTAAGTTTACGTCTTCGTCAATACACATTAAACCGCACTTGTCACATGCTTAGAAATATTCGATACTTCTGTCATCTGCAACTTGTCACTAGTCACGTAGATAAGTGTCGTCGGTTCATGAGATCTGTTCAAATGCGTTATATTAAATTGGCCGGCTTGCACTCATTGCACCGCCGCTTTGCAACATTCTTCAGTTTCCTGAAGATTTTTCATCGCTGTAGACAAGATCATGGTTTTCTAATAGAAGAAAGAGCTTGAATATTCAGAGGCTACACACTGACTTTTGATACTCAGGGATGCTGAGATTCAATAAAACTACTCCACTATCGATATTACATAGTTCGCTGCCTCTTTCGGTGCTCTTCGATTCACAAATGGAAAAATGGGTGATTAACATTATCTCAGCCATTTACAGTCTTATGTGAGTCGTTATGTGGTAGAGAAAATACATTGGATGTTACTGGTATTTCTGCTGCCGTTCTTCTCTATTTAGAATGTCCATCTCTTCGAATGATATCTTACAGAAGCTGAAGATAATATATTACTGTGTCAGCTAATGCACCTGGGATCTGTATTTGACGCTTAGAGTATTTTTATGTTATTTCTACATTAAAATATCGTTTTCTTTTGTCCTTACCCACACAGTAAAAACTAAATTTTCTTTCCTTAACACGGATTGTTTTACATTTGAAGCTGTCAACGTACAGTTGTAACACATCCGTAATCATACAAAATTAAGGTTTCTTCCTGTAAGCAAGTTCAGCTTAACAGCAGAAAAACAACTTTCTTAATGCTGAATCGAAATATTATACGGAAATGCTTAGTAAAATTTAAAATGAAGAAATTCATACTCGATAGCCCCTTCGCCTGATGTTTTTCTATTTCAACTTCCGAATTTGCCAAAATAATGCAGCGGTGTGAGTAGTAATAATCTATTCCATGTCATTAGTTTGTTCAAAATACTAGTAGATCGCACCGAAACAGCTTCGGGAATAGTTTTCAAGAAGTAGTGCTACTATATTACGATTTCCTCGCAGGTTTATGGTACTGTATCACATGCGTTAGTGTCATAAAGTAAAGTTTTTTCATTATTGTTAGTCTGGTGCAACTATACGACATGAATGTTCTTTGTAATGGAGGTTGTCGGATATAAAAGGTGGAAGAACTACATTTTTTATGTAGGTAAAACACTTCGACGCGACGACGAAGGGGAACTAAGCAGTACCATACACATGTAACACTCATAAAAGGAAGAAAATTAAGGTGGAGAATGTAATACACTTGTGCAAATATTATATGATCATATCTTGTAGATGATACCCTGAAGGAACGACGGTTTCCAAGTACGCCCTTATAGGTAGCTTGTAACATTAAGAAAAGATACCAATCGCCCTTCTTAACGAAATCAGCTCATTGCAGCTCAAGTTTATCGATCGCATTCTCAAGTATTTACCGCCTCAGGAGAAACTTTTAAACTTGTACAATCAGAAAGGAACAAAAACCACCTCAAAAGCTGCCTCTACTCCACAAAGCATGACGACTAATCTATGTAACTCTTCCGAACAAAATCTAGAGCCGACTAAGCAGAGCCATTTAGATTCCTTCATTTCATGACGGTGGCTCTCGCAGTGACACCAGAGAAGGTGTCGAGATTATCTTCACCTTGGCTAATACACCCCTTTACATAAGCAGCAGAAATCATGCCAAATACGTAATGAGAATGGGTGGAGTGTCCCTGCATCTTACAGCATGCTTTACCACAATGTCACTGGAGTCTAAGACTATGATATTTTAAGCGACAAGTATGCCATCGTTAAATTTTCCTCTATCCTTATACGCCTGCATTGCATGTTTTCCCTCATAACTCAGAATCAAATAGCATGTTGCCCGTATGCAACATACACTGAAGTGCCAAAGAAACTGGTATAGGCATGCGTATTCAAATACGCATACAGGCAGAACATGGCGTTGCGCTCGGCAGCGCCTAAATAAGACAAGTGTCTGGCGCAGTTGTTAGATCGGTTACTGCTGCTACAATGGCAAGGTTTTTTACTACTTGTGAGCTGAATAATAGATTAGAGGTTTTATGACTTTTAACTCTGAAGTAATAAATGAACGTTAATGAAGTGCTCTTACGGACGATTGCCGAACATTCACCCCCGAACAAATCTAAAAACAAACT
The DNA here is from genome assembly GCF_023897955.1 of Schistocerca gregaria. Classification (NCBI taxonomy): domain Eukaryota; kingdom Metazoa; phylum Arthropoda; class Insecta; order Orthoptera; family Acrididae; genus Schistocerca; species Schistocerca gregaria. The sequence continues at coordinate 148,514,358 of NC_064925.1, forward strand.
TGCTAGGAAATTTAATGATAAATTTTCTTAGTTCTACTTTCTTCTCAGTGGGTAGCTCTACCTCTTCTTTGTGCTGCAAAGGTCGTCTCCAATGTAGCAGCCGTAAGAATTGATAATTATTGACCGTGTAGTCTAATTAAAGAAACTGCTATTTCAATGCGATGAGATGAACTTTTTGTCAAATGAATAGACAGGAACTGCAGCTCACTTCAATTTCTATATGTAGACAGAAAGTACAATCTTATGAACCCTTAACGTCACAAGTGCGGTCGGACAGACCGCTAGCGTTTTTTATTACTCTGTTGCTAACGCATAGGGATGGGCTAGGGGATTACAGCGTTATTTAGTTGTTCTTTACCGAAGCTGCAGTGATTTCCTTTGTCAACAGCCACTTTAATGTGACGTGTACCTACACAATTATTGCTTCTTTCATACAAGCAGTCTTTGAGACAGCACCTGTTACTTTGTGTTATTGATGCAGTTGCCAGCTCTTTTTCTTCTGTTCATGTTACGAACCATTGATACTGTTTTGAAATGGTTCGAGGTCAGTTTAACAACTGATGTTAGATTAGACACTGACAACGAAATTGAAAGTGAACGTAATTCAGAACAAGAACAGGGCGAAAGTGAAGACGAATTTGTTTTGCTACCTATGAAATCCTTGAATGAAATAAGTGACGAAGACATAACTGTAGAAAATGGATATCTAGCTGAATGTTCTACTAGAAATATATTTAGTTCAAATAAATACAGCTGATCTTCGAAGCCTCTTCCAAAGATGGCCAATGGCACTACTCTTCCGCATGTTGGACATAAGTCGGGTGAATGCGTTTGTCCTTCACAATTCATATAAAAACGTACTCAGTTGAGCCGCTTTAATTTCTTGAAGAAGCTTGTAAACTCGTTGGTGACAACACCTATAAAAAGCTAGTCTACAACTATCACACAAACGTGAACTTCGTGTACCTATTCACCGTGTCTTGGATGTAGCAACCAAAAGTAGAAGTAGTTTTAGAACTATGGGATGAACGCAAAACATGCTCCACCTGTGACCCAAACAAGAAGAGAAAGACGTCTTATAGTTTTCATTGTTTGCAAGAAGCCAATCTAGCTTGATTTCTCTACAAAAATTTCCAGCGAGTGCAAATGAAACCTTTGAGAAGAAAACTAAAAACCTGAAAATTACTAATGCAATTTTTGAATGTTTTACGGAAGTTGTTATGTTTTTATCTTTACATGTGTAATAAGAAAGAAAAATATAGCAAAAAGTAAAATATAGAGTGCAACGTAATTGAGTTTTCAGAGTATTAAGATTATCGTGTAATACTACGTTCATTTTGTGCAGTTTTCTGTTTAAATGCGTTTTTTCGTAACAAGAAACTTTAAAATTTATTTGAATATACTTTTCGTGTGGTATTAATGTAACCTATTATATAAAAATACGGAACTCTTTCACCGAAACTGTTAAACGCTATTTTTATGACAATGTAAACATACCGATCTGTCAGATCGCAAATGAGACAGAGTGTAGTAAAAAATGATGTGGAAATCGAAGAATTAACAAAATTGTTACAACGAGAGTGAAATAATCGTTCCATAACACACAACTCAGACTCCTCTCATTCTGCGGACTTACAAACAGTAATAATTATAATAATAATGAACAAAATTAAACATGACAGTCACATCTCTCTCATGCAATGGCAGCTCTTCCTTTTTTATCTTGCGCATACCTGTTTCCAAATATCTAGCAAGTTCCATTGTAGCTTAGAGATTGTGATCCACTCCTCTGACACGTCTATTTTTCGACCCTCTAGTCTGTATTCAACTGTGCCCACTGTATTGTAAGATGTGTACGGCCGTGCTGTTTGAGAGGAATTAGAAAGTATTGTAATGCAAAGTGATATTGATGTAAATTATCTTTTTCTTCTCCTGGAAATGAGGTCGCTTTGCTTCTTGTTAATCCTTTCTCTTAAAAATCTCAGCACTGCAGAAGTTCTTTTCACCGTTGGTCGTCTTCACCTTCCACAAAAAAATAAAACATTTTGAAAACATTATCGGCGATCTTATTTTATATGGTAATTAGAAAATAGTCTTGACTGAAAATTTCTTTTAATCGGAGTGACCGGTTTCAATCCTTAAGGATCATCTTCAGAACGACAGGTGAACTTCCACAGAGTAGACTGCGCCGACCCACGACACTGAACTGACTGCCTAACTACCGGTACCTCAATAATAAGACAGTAACAGACACATACCCCATTCCAAACATATCGGAGACTTTGGATCACGTAGGATGGATTTGACAAGTTGTTATCATCAGTTAGGTTCAAATGGCTCTGATCACTTTGGAACTCGACTGCTGTGGTCATCAGTCCCCTAGAACTTAGAACTACTTAAACCTAACTAACCTAAGGACATCACACACATCCCGAGGCAGGATTCGAACCTGCGACCGTAGCAGTCGCACGGTTTCGGACTGCGCGCCTAGAACCGCGAGACCACCGCGGCCGGCTGTTATCATCAGTTAGAGGTGGCTCCAGAGGATCGTCCAAAAACTGTTTGCTCTATACCTGGAGGCCATTAGCAATAAATTAGAATGCCATTCGGTTTGAAAAACGCTCCAGCAACGTTTCAGAGGTTGCTAGACAGTGTCTTGAGGGGTTTGAAACCACTGCAATGTCTGGTCTATTTGGATGACATTATAGTGTTTTCAAGTAGTATGGAGCAACATAGACAGAGGTTAAAGGGAGTCTTTATGAGGTTAAGAACAGCTCGTTGACGTTGAGCTGGAGAAGTGATATTTTGCATCAGAAGAAGTAAAATATTTGGGTAATATTATCAGTAAGGTCGGAGAGCGAACAGATCCGAGGTTGGTACATGCTGGAAGGGATTTTCGGGAACCGAAAAGAGTGAAGGAAGTGCAGTCATTCATCGGAATTTACTATTTCTATCGAAAGTTCGTGAAGGATTTTGCAGATTTAGCAGAGCCGTTGACGCGATTGGTGCGGAAGGGTGTGAAATTTGAGTGGGCAGAAGAGTGTCAGAAAGCTTTCGACAAAATGAAACAAGTGTTAACAGCGAGTCCGGTGTTTGTGTTTCCATATTTTGAAGAAGATTACGGGTAGTGACGGATCATGCTGCATTGAAGTGGTTGGGGCTTAAGGTTCCGTCTACAAGATTCACTCTATGGGCTGTGAGGCTTAGTGAATTCGACTACGAGGTGTTGCACAAGCCTGGGAAGAAGCACGGTAATACAGATACACTGAGTAGAAAAGTGGCAAAAATAGAAGTCATACGTTATGACCTAGCAGTATGGCAAAAATTACATGACGTGGACAACGATTGTAAATTTAATCGGACACAGCCACAGTTTAATGTGTACGACGGTCTTCTGTGGAGGGAAACGAAGCTAAGGCCAACAGTAGTAGTTCAAATGGTTCAAATGGCTCTGAGCAGTATGGGATTTAAGATCTATGGTCATCAGTGCCCAAGAACTTAGAACTACTTAAACCTAACTAACTTAAGGACAGCACACAACACACAGCCATCACGAGGCAGAGAAAATCCCTGACCCCGCCGGGAATCGAACCCGGGAACAACAGTAGTAGTGCCAGCGAAGTTAGGGGTGAGGTTTTAAAGGAAGCACATGATCACGTGTTATCTGGTCATGGAGGGTGTAGAGCGACGAATAGGATAGTGGCGGAGAGGTATTGGTGGAGACGTAGGAAAGGAGATGTGGATCAGTATGTTATGAATTGTATGCCATGTGCGCAGAGAGCAGATTTGAGTCGAAAACAGATACAACTACGATTACCGGAAGCAATATGTCCGTTCTCTTTACTAGAGATGGTGTCTGAGGAACCTTTAGGCAAACACTATCGGGGAACAGATTCGTTTCGACAACAGTAGACCATTTTTCGGGGCATGTGGAGATGATCGCGCAAGCGTTAGTAAACAACTGGTTTTTGAAGTCTGGTGTACCAGAGGCAATAATTAATGATCAAGGGACCAACTTCATGTCGGATTTAATGAAAGGACTGTGTAAATTGTTGAACGTTAAAGGTTGAGGACGAGCGCGTTGCATCCACAGGCCAACGGAAGGACAGAACGGGTGCACAGAACAATCGGGAAGATGCTGAGTTTGTATGTGGATTCTCATCACCATCAGTGGGACGAGTATTTGAAGCATATTGTATGCGCATGAAATGCAAAAGTCAATGCAAATACCGGTTTGTCTCCCTATGAGTTTGTGTACGGGCGAAAAATGCCGCCACCGTTTGATTTAGTGAAGCTACAGAAAGGAAGGACTGGTGAATCTGTACGTCAATTCGCAAGGACAATTCGGGATGATTAGAAACGGGTAAAAAAGATGAATACAAAGTTTATGGAAAGGCAGGAAGACACAGTGAAGCGGAAAGGAAGCTTACCACGGTATAGAGTGGGGTAATGGGCAATGCTGTCCAGCCCATGCAGGCAAAAAGGGAAAACGAAAAAGTTCCTGAAGAGGTATCAAGGGCCATATCAAGTTGTTGAAACCACATCCCCCATTAACGTTAAGCTTCAGCTGCCAACTAGAACGATGGTTGTACACATTGGGCGGTTCACAGGAAGGAAAGAGGAAGAAAGGGACAGTGCAGAGAGGTGTTCAGCGCAAAGAAAACCAGGAAGATATAGTACAGCATGAAGTATCATATGCTTTGCGATCCAGAAAGTAGTAGAGTTCACACATGGCTCTAAGCACTATGAGACTTAACAGCTGGGGTCATCAGTCCCCTAGACTTAGAACTACCTAAACCTAACTTAACCTAAGGACATCACACACATCAATGTCCGAGGCAGGATTCGAACGTGGACCGTAGTAGCAGCGCGGTTCCGGACTGAAGCGCCTAGAACCGCTAGGCCACAGAGATCGGCCATAGTAGAGTATTTGTAGTTTCTTTGTTTTCTTGTTATGTATTATTGGGTTTGCGTTGAATAATTAGGCATTGTATATTATATGTGTTTTCGAGTATTCTGCCCCTGCTACGGACAGCAGTCCTTTTGAAGAGGGATGAAGGGTGATGGTGATCCCTGTCCTCATATAACTGAAAAGGGAAGTGTAGCGTCTGACGTACATGGAGTGTTGTTGGAGAAGTCAAAAGCAGTTTTGGTGAAAGAAATGCATCGGAGTAAATTTTGCGGCAAAGCTGTAATAAATATGTTTTAACGATGTAAGAGTCGTACGATTCCCTGTTTAAATTTTTAGTTATCGACAGTGCTGGGTCAGGAATGTAGTGTTTATTGCGCCAGGTCATATAATGTAAATTTAAAGATGAGAGTATTCACACAACCGGTGTTGGGTTTGGATCAGAAATAGTGAACGTTGGAGGAAAATCTGTGGAGCTAGAAATATGGGACACATGCACGGTGCAGTTATTTTTAGCCAGAGCTGAAAGGGATGGACTGTCCAAGGGACATCGTGGAACCAAAACTGAGTTTGCAACAGGTCGGGATGCACTGGATCTTCCCCACCTACGAGAATTTTGTAGTAGTAGCAAGTTGTTTTGAGCGGGGAGTATTTGCAGAAGCGAAATTTTTAGAGCTCGATGGGATCGGAAAAGAAAAAGAAACTGAGGGGCAAAATGAGACCTCAGATACCAAAACATCGGGGACTGAACCGATGGAAGGCACTTCCACTACTGTATCAGGGTCTAGACCTGAGCCAGAAGAGGGAACTGCAACCGAGAAGCTAGACCAGATTAACATCAAAGGGTTGTCTGGGCCCAAAGGAGGATGCTACTCAGCGAATAGAGGGAAAAGGAAGGAAAAGAATGGCTTCCTAAACACAAATGGAGCGAAGTCAAGGGACTAGAACCCAAGACTCCGAGGAAAACACAGTCTCGGGTTGAAGGGTGAGGCAGACCCCCACAACGTCAAAGACAGGTAGTAAGCGGATTAGGGAAGAATCAAAGACTCCTTCCTTTCTGGATAAGCGAGTCCAGAAGAAGCCGAGGCAAGAAATAGGGAAACAGACATATAGTACTGCAGTCTCGATTTTTAGGATGGCAGTTATCCAGGAAGGATATCCACTGGTGGCCATTACCTCGCAGCGGGAGGAACTAGTACAGATGGCACTCTTTGAAAAGATTGAGGAGGGGAAGGGACGCTGGCTCAGTTCCCAACTTCAGGAGGGTCTATCTAGACAGTGGTGCACTCATTTTTGTCTGTGAGGGGGACCCACAGTAGAATGGTCCAAGAAAAAGGTGCCCATGATATCCGCGTGAGAAGATGAGAAGCTGCTGGTCAAGAGGGCAGGGGAGCTTTTTAAAACCGCAAAGATACCATTATGGGTGCCCAAGATCCTTAAGGAAGTCTCTACCAAGACTCTGTTCTGGAAAACAGGGGCTCAGAATCCAAAAGTCCGACAGAAGAATGGAGAGCATTTAATCAGAAGGTTTCTGCGGAAGAACGAACCATGGTGGTGGAGGTTGGTGAGAAGTCGTTGAAGGTGATGCGGGAGCAGAGCCTGACGGTGTTTGTAGGGTTCTCGCAGGTCACCGTCAGGGTTCTCAAAGACCTCAAAGATGGCAGTAAGACGGAGCCTGGAGGTGTTGCAGATTAATCTGCAGCACAGTAAAGGGGCCTCTGGTGCACCGAGTCGGTGCCTGGGGAGACATGAAGTGGATGTGGCCTTGATACAAGAACCTTATTCATACAAAGGGGGTGTATTAGGACTCGGAGGCACTGGAGGTAAGCTGATTTACTCTAGAAATCGAAAAAAACTCCAGAAAGTGCATCTATGTCAGAAACGGCATTTCTTTCATGCCAATGATGGATTTCTGCTCTAGGCTGACCATCAAAATTCAGCAATGTGAGGAAGGTATCACGACGGAAATTGTCTTGGCCTTAGCATACGTTCCTTACGAAAACAGTTCTCCCCCTCCCTTGGAGGTTAAGAGACTAGTAGAGACTTGCCGTAGGCAAGGTGACTAGTGATGGTGGGTTCGACGCCAGTGCCCACAACCTAGTTTGGGGCAGAAACTGGTTCAACTGGCTCTGAGCACTATGGGACTTAACATCTATGGTCATCAGTCCCCTAGAACTTAGAACTACTTAAACCTAACTAACCTAAGGACAGCACACAACACCCAGCCATCACGAGGCAGAGAAAATCCCTGATCCCGCCGGGAATCGAACCCGGGAACCCGGGCGTGAGAAGCGAGAACGCTACCGCACGACCACAAGATTCGGGCTTGGGGCAGCAAGGACACAAACAGTAGAAGTGAGTACCTTCTTGAATTCCTCTTAGCTAACAACTTAGACGTCCTGAATAGGGGTAATGAACCTACATTCAGGAATAGCAGAAGGGAAGAAGTAATTGACATAACATTTGGTTCCATGACGATGGGTAGCTATGTCAAACAATGGCATGTGGTGTTGGAGACTTCCTCATCGGACCACATGTACATTAAATTCAAGGTTGAAATGAGAATCAGACAGACCATGGTTTATAGAAATCCCAGAAAAACAGACTGGGAGACATATAGGAGGGACCTTCACTTAGGCTTATCGGAAATTAAAACCACGATAAGGAAGCCAGTAGAATTTGGGGAAGTAGCAGAGGCATCTGCCATAGTGACCTCATATCAGAACAACTGCACAATCACCAGGAAGTGCACAAATAGAAGTGTTCCTTGGTGTAATTACAAACTGGAAACGCAATGCAATCAGGTTCAGAGACTGTTTAATATTGCGAGACGCAAAGGACAATGGGCTAAATATCGCGAGGCCCTTCTCAGTTACAACCTTGCAATAAGACAAAGAGGCATCCTGGAAGGCGATCTGTGAGGAAGTGGAAGGCACCGCTGCACAAGCCAGACTTCACAAGATTCTCACTAGAGTACCAACTAATCCAGGATGCACGTTGAGGAAGGAGGATGGGGAATATACAAAGACAGCACTTGAGACGCTGGAATTGCTCCTCAAAACTCACTTTCCTCAATATGCTCTGCCGGATAACACAGACCAGTATATGACCCCAGAGAGACAACGGATCTCAGACACTCGAAGAGAGGACTGGGAAGCGGCAAAGGAGTGTGTGAACTTCAACAAAATCCAGTGGACGATGGGAACATTCCAGCTATTCAAGTCACCTGGCCCAGATGGAATTTTTCCAGCTCTCCTGCAACAGACAGAAGGAAAGCTTCTAAGAATCCTATGCAGGCTATTTAGGGTTAGCTTAGCAGTAGGAGTTATTGCCAATGTTTGGATGGCAGTGAAAGTTGTCTTCATTCCAAAGTCAGGGAGAATTGATCATACCAAGGCCAAGGATATGAGACCAATCAGTCTGTCCTCCCAAAACACCGATAATACTGGTCAATGTATACGTTGGGGAGAGGAGGCTATGTAGGGTCCCTCTACACCTGAACCAACGCGCACACCAACCAGGTAAATCATGTGAAACAGCTCTCCACCAACTCAATGGGAAGGTGGAAAAGCCGACCGCGGTGGTCTCGCGGTTCTAGGCGCGCAGTCCGGGACCGCGCGACTGCTACGGTCGCAGGTTCGAATCCTGCCTCGGGCATGGATGTGTGTGATGTCCTTAGGTTAGTTAGGTTTAAGTAGTTCTAAGTTCTAGGGGACTGATGACCACAGTAGTTAAGTCCCATAGTGCTCAGAGCCATTTGAACCATTTTTTTTTGGAAGGTGGAAAAGCACTTCACTTCCAAGAAATAGCCCTCTGCATCTTCCATTGATATCGAGGGGACGTTTAATAACACGACCTTCGATTCCATGGTAAGGGCAGCAGAGGTTCATGATCTGGGGACTACTATACGTAGGTGGACCAGAGCCAGCATAGTGGAAGGAAGGTAGAGGCTACCATGAAGAATCAAAAGAGGGTAATTAAGACCACTAGAGGCTGGCCACAAGGAGAAGTTTTGTCTCCTCTATTGTGGAATCTAGTAGTGAACGAACTCATTGAGGAACTAAATTCCATACAATGCTTCTGCCAAGGATACACAGTTGACGTTGTCATTGTAACACTTGGCAAATTCACTGACACACTCAGGAATATGGCACAAGGAGGGTTGGACATTGGGCAAAGATGGTGCATTAAACAGGATCTGAGAATTAATCCTAAGAAGACTGTTGTGGTGCCATTTACGAAGAGACATATTCAGCATGCAACTTTTAATCTGAAGCTCTTCGATGAAACTCTACATGTGAAGGGGACAGTGAAATATCTAGGGATAACGTTGGATGAGAAGCCAACTTGGACCCCTCATATTAAGAGTATCTGCTCCAAGGCAAAAAGCACTTTAGTGGGTACTAGGAGGGCTTGTGGCAAAAACTGGGGCCCAAGCCACAGGGGTATGCACTGGATATACACCACAGTAGTTATACCTAGGATTTCCTATGGGGCCATAGTGTGTTGGAGAAAGGTAGAACAGCGGGTTGCTGCTAAAAAGTTTGCTAAGGTGCAGAGATTGGCCTGCTTAGCCATAATGGGTGGAATTAGCTCCACACCAACCGCTGGAATGGAAGCCATGCTGGACATGCTTCCACTTCACCTTTGGGTTAAGATGTAGGCAGCAGCTGGGGCATACAGACTTAAAATTGGCCAAAACTGGGTCTCATTTGGATATCCCGAATCACAAACTAGCATAGTGAGTGAGATAAATATAGGTATGGCTGGGGAAATTCTCGCTGACTATATAATAACTCCTAACTGGTTCGACAAGCTTTACAGTATAATAATTGAAAGTAGGGAGGAGTGGGAGAAAACTGTTCGATACCGTACAGGGGACATCGTTTGGTTCACCGATGGGGCGAAAACAGATCAATGCGTTGGGGCAGGGTTGTACGGGGTTCAGTCAAGACTGGAGAGCAGCATCTCTCTAGGGAAACTGGCCTCTCTATTCGAAGCCGAAATTACTGCAGTCAGGACGTAGGTAGCAAGTGATACTGTGAGATAAAGAGCTTGGCACAGGCGAGGAATTGATGGCGGGCCACATCAAACCAGTCTGAAGTCTGGTGACTCAAAAAAGTCTTCATATTAAAAAGTAAAGATTTTTTCAGGACGTCCTATTGTCTTTTTTGAATATGACGGCAGATCAGTAGGAGGGTACTCCCAAGAGACCTGTTTATTTCTACAATGGTTTACATCAGTTTACAGCTTGAACATTTAGCTATTTTTCGATGTAATCACCAATTCTGTCGATGCATTTTTGTAGACGCTGTGGCAGTATTTGTATGCCCCTGTCATACCAGCTCGCCGCTGTGCTGTTCAGAAAGTTATGAACCTCTTCTTTCACCATGTCGCAGCCTCTGGCATGGATGTGTGTGATGTCCTTAGGTTAGTTAGATTTAACTAGTTCTCGGGGACTGATGTTAAGTCTCATAGTGCTCAGAGCAAATTTTTTTTTCACCTCGTCGTCGGAGTTGAATCGCTTTCCGGCCAAATGTTATTTCAACCTAGGGAACAAGTGATAGTCACTGGGCGCCAAGTCAGCGCTATAGGGTGGGTGGGTGATTATGTTCTACTGAAACTGTTGCAGGAGAGCAACGGTTTCCCGAGCGATGTGTGGGCGAGCGTTGTCACGGAGAATGGTTACGCCCTTGCTCAGCACTCCTCTTCTCTTGTTTAGAATTGTCCGTTTGAGTTTTTTCAGAGTCTCACAGTGCTAGTCACCATTAATTGTCGTCCAAGGGATTCAGCTCCGACGACGAGGTGAAAGAAGAGATTCATAACTTTCTGAACTGCATGGCGGCGAGCTGGTATGACATTGGCATACAAAACTGCCACACCGTCTACAAAAATGCATCGAAGGAAATGGTGATAGTGTCGAAAAATAGCTAAGTGTTCAGGCGGTAAACTAAAGTAAACCATTGTAGAATTAAACAGGTCTATGTACTTATAAAAAAATAGGACACCTTAATTTTGGGATTACCTTCGTATTAGCGTAAGGCTCTATATAATTCAGATGCAAATATTCATCTATGAACACCCAATGTAATTTTATTGGTGATCATATGTAAGCTTCGGAGGTTATGCAACCGATTTTCAATGGCTTCCCGTAAGGTCACCAGGGAAAGCATTGAGAAGTAAATACAGTGCGAAACGTGTTCCTGATGACCATTTTGCCAAATAGGCAGGAGAAGAATCGGTAGCCCATTAACCCCATATTGGCTCGACAACTACATATAGCATTGGATGTACGTGACAGAAATCTAATAGAAGTCTGTATCCAAGAAGTTCATATAGTGAGTCTGTCAGGGTAATGCCAAGGAATGGAGGTAAAAAAAAATAACTGTACCGTACAATTTAGAATTAAAAAAGTCTAGCAGCCAGAAGACATACTCGGATGGCAATACAACTTCGACATGTGGGCATCGGAATGTATGTAATTGATTGGAGGTGTTGTTCTCTGTGTTATATGCAACGGCTGTCAGAACGGTTTAGGGTTGTTTGCATTTAGTGTTATGAGTCCGGATGGATAACACACTAACTGATGAAAAGTATCCAGACATCCTACGTGTTCTGCAGCTGACCAATAGATGCACGTACAGCAAATACAAGAGATATGCTCGTCCACCATAACAAAATTTGAGTTGTCAGGAGAGAAGAAGTAATAATACACTCCTGGAAATGGAAAAAAGAACACATTGACACCGGTGTGTCAGACCCACCATACTTGCTCCGGACACTGCGAGAGGGCTGTACAAGCAATGATCACACGCACGGCACAGCGGACACACCAGGAACCGCGGTGTTGGCCGTCGAATGGCGCTAGCTGCGCAGCATTTGTGCACCGCCGCCGTCAGTGTCAGCCAGTTTGCCGTGGCATACGGAGCTCCATCGCAGTCTTTAACACTAGTAGCAAGCCGCGAAAGCGCGGACGTGAACCGTATGTGCAGTTGACACACTTTGAGCGAGGGCGTATAGTGGGCATGCGGGAGGCCGTGTGGACGTACCGCCGAATTGCTCAACACGTGGGGCGTGAGGTCTCCACATTACATCGATGTTGTCGCCAGTGGTCGGCGAAAGGTGCACGTGCCCGTCGACCTGGGTCCGGACCGCAGCGACGTACGGATGCACGACAAGACCGTAGGATCCTACACAGTGCCGTAGGGGACCGCACCGCCACTTCCCAGCAAATTAGGGACACTGTTGCTCCTGGGGTATCGGCGAGGACCATTCGCAACCGTCTCCATGAAGCTGGGCTACGGTCCCGCACACCGTTAGGCCGTCTTCCGCTCACGCCCCAACATCGTGGAGCCCGCCTCCAGTGGTATCGCGACAGGCGTGAATGGAGGGACAAATGGAGACGTGTCGTCTTCATCAATGAGATTCGCTTCTGCCTTGGTGCCAATGATGGTCGTATGCGTGTTTGGCGCCGTGCAGGTGAGCGCCACAATCAGGACTGCATACGACCGAGGCACACAGGGCCAACACCCGGCATCATGGTGTGGGGAGCGATGTCCTACACTGGCCGTACACCTCTGGTGATCGTCGAAGAGACACTGAATAGTGCACGGTACATCCAAACCGTTCATCGAACCCATCGTTTTACCATTCCTAGACCGGCAAGGGAACTTGCTGTTCCAACAGGACAATGCACGTCCACATGTATCCCGTGCCACCCAACGTGTTCTAGAAGGTGTAAGTCAACTACCCTGGCCAGCAAGATCTCCGGATCTGTCCCCCATTGAGCATGTTTGGGACTGGATGAAGCGTCGTCTCACGCGGTCTGCACGTCCAGCACGAACGCTGGTCCAACTGAGGCGCCAGGTGGAAATGGCATGGCAAGCCGTTCCACAGGACTGCATCCAGCATCTCTACGATCGTCTCCATGGGAGAATAGCAGCCTGCATTGCTGCGAAAGGTGGATATACACTGTACTAGTGCCGACATTGTGCATGCTCTGGTGTCTGTGTCTATGTGCCTGTGGTTCTGTCAGTGTGATCATGTGATGTATCTGACCCCAGGAATGTGACAATAAAGTTTCCCCTTCCTGGGACAATGAATTCACGGTGTTCTTATTTCAATTTCCAGGAGTGTAGAATGAGTCAGTCGGGAGAGCTCAGTGCCTTTGAACGTAGGGGGTGGTCATTAGAACTGACTTGAGTAACAGATAGATATTTCAAATCTATCCAGTCGTCAAACTGACTGTAGTTAAAAAGAACAGTATACACTAGTCGAGAAAATCCTCATAAGCCACACATTTCTATAGTTCATGCTAACTGAGGCTTGACGTGGCGTGAAGAACTACTTCATTGGGACCTGGGTGGCTAGTAGCGACTGATTTTGAATGGCGAGTCGCATTGCACCCAGTGTCGAATCGACGCAAGCGTTTGGATTTTGCGATTGAGTGGACAATGTTATCCACCAATTTGCGTGGCACCAGCAGTGATGACTGGAGAAAGTCGTGTTACATATGAGTTGTTTTTCACGGTTAGGACGTGGTTCCTTTGCTGCAATTAAGAATGCTTTAGTTGCTAGGGTATATCAATAGATTTTACAATTCGGAGGTGGTGATAATCTCAAGAAAGCAACGTAAATTGCCACAAAGCAGGATCTGTGAGGCAGTACTTTGTGGAAATAGTATTTCTTAAATGGACTGGCCTGTCCAGGTTTCCGACCTTAACCAAAGGCGCCACATTTGAGATGTTAACTCCATCTTTATACACATGGTTGCACGACATCGGCTGTTCAGTATAAAATGTCGAATCAAAACACCTTCAACCGTCTAAACTTATAGTTCTTATTTCATTTCAGCAACCAGTTTTTGCGCAAGGTTACGTCCCTGACCAACCTGTAGGAAGAATGCCCCTTCTGGTCCAGGCAAAAATAGGGGCCAGCTTTCGGTGACTGGTATATGTAAATTTTTTCTTGACATAGCGATCCCTCGAACATCACTTGAATGCTGTTGTTTCTTTCTTAATATACAAGTGCTATGTTACCTACACTGCAAATAAACCGAAATAATGTTGAATATACTGAATTTATTAATATTTCCATAAAATGCATCAAAAAGATTTTTTGACCGATGTATTAAATTCCTAGGTCCAGAAGGACAAATACCTACACGTCGGGGCCAATTTTCTTCAGTTAACTGACTCACAGGAAAGACAAACAAATGCCAAACTATATGATAAGATTTTTCTGGGTGGAGAAGGCTAGCCATCGTGTTGTACAGCCAGTGAATCCCTGCGATGTCTACTTTTTCAGTCGTGAAAATCTGATGGAAAGTCTTCATAACTGCTCATTGAGAGAGAAAACGATATCACACCTAGAAAAGACTACATCAAAACACATTACACTGTATGTTACCGAGTGTCCTAACCAATATTTGGCAAAATTATGTATTACGTGTAGTTGCGGAAAAACTGTTTGATGGGAAAGTATCTTTTATGTAAATGAAACAAATCTACATATTATAAAAAAGTTTAAAACAACCATACGATCGTAAAACTGTGTCGCTTATAACGTGTGCAACATTCTGAGAAAATCACGGCTTTCTCTATTTTTACGATGACTATCACCCTAGAACATGTAAATCATGAGCTGTAAAATAATAGAACTAATTCCATATAAGAGCCTCTGCGCTGTACAGTCCCTTTCTGGAAATCTTATTATCAATGCCAAATTTTCCTTTGCCCTTCCTTATCACGTCTTTTATGAAAATATTAATTAAAATAAGACTTCGGAGCATTATTCAATTATTATTTTTATTTATTGCTTATTTAGCCAAACCTGATTAGGGGTTTCTTCTGTGTAAATTTTTTTTAAACTGAAAATAAAAAGGATAAGTCTTCGTACATTAACTCAACTACAGGATCCACTCTTTCCGCTGCACCAATGGCTGGTTGGAAACCAGCTTACATACACTACTGACCATTAAAATTGCTACACCACGAAGATGACGTCCTACAGTCGCGAAATTTAACCGACAGGAAGAAGATGCTGTGATATGCAAATGATTAGGTTTTCGGAGCGTTCACACAAGGTTGGCGCCGGTGGCGACAACTATAACATGCGGACATTAGGAAAGATTCCAACCTATTTCTCATACACAAACAGCAGTTGACCGGCGTTGCCTGGTGAAACGTTGTTGTGATGCCTCGTGTAAGAGGAGAAATGCGTACCATCACGTTTCTGACATTGATAAAACTGGAATTGGAACCTATCTCGATTGAGGTTTATCATATCGCGATGTTGTTGCTCACTTTGGTCGAGATCCAATGACTTTCAGCAGAATATGGAATCGGTGGGTTCAGGAGAGTAATGCGGAACACCATGCTAGATCCCAACGGCTTCGTATCACTAGCAGTCGAGATGACAGGCATATTATCCGCATGGCTGTAACGGGTCGTGCAGCCCCTGAGACAACAGATGGGGACGTTTGCAAGACAACAACCATTGCACGAAATGTTCGACTACGTTTGCAGCAGCATGTACTATCAGTTCGGAGACCATGGCTGCGGTTACCTTTGACGCTGCATCACAGACACGAGCGCCTGCGATGGTGTACTCAACGACAAATCTGGGCTCACGAATGGCCAAGCGTCATTTTTTCGGGCGAATCCAGGTTCTGTTTTCAGCATCATGATGGTCGCATGCGTGTTTGGCGACATCGTGGTGAACACACATTGGAAGCGTGTATTCGTCATCACCCGGTGTATGGTTACACGTCTCGGTCACCTCTTGTTCGCATCGACGGCACTTTGAACAGTGGACGTTCCATTTCAGATGTGTTACAACCCGTGGCTCTACCCTTCATTCGATCCCTGCAGAACTCTACATTTGAGCAGGATAATGCACTGCAGCATGTTTCAGGTCCTGTACGGCCTTTCTGGATACTGAAAATGTTCGACTGCTGCCCTCTCCAGCACATTCTCCACATCTCCCTCCATTGAAAATGTCTGGTCAATGGTGGCCCAGCAACTGGCTCGTCACAATACGCCAGTCACTACTCTTGATGAACTGTGGTATTGTGTTAAAGCTGCATGGGCACCTGTACCTGTACACGCCATCCAAGCTCTGTTTGACTCAATGCCCAGGAGTATCAAGGCCTTTATTACGACCAAAGGTGGTTGTTCTGGGTACTGATTTATCAGGATCTATGTACCCAAATTGCGTGAAAATGTAATCACATGTCAGTTCTCTTATATTTGTCCAGTGGATACCCGTTTATCATCTTCATTTCTTGTTGGTGTAGCAATTTTAATGGCCAATAGTGTATAAGCCACGTGCCTCGCCCGACCCACCCTATAAATGCATTTTTTCGAGTCGTCTGCAGGTCCAACTTCAATCAGTCTTATTTTTGGCAAAGCTTTGTATATATCACACACTGGAGGTAATCGGTGAGGACGTGTTGGTGCGGCTTCCTCGTAAGCAGAGGTTGTGTGATCGACAGCAGGCAGCGCGGTTTGAAACTTAAGCGTCGCAAGCGGCCATTTAAGCCGTAGAGCTGAGAGGGGTGCCGCGGGTAAAATTTGTATGCAGAGTGTATTATAATTATCAGCGAAAATTAGAGGTAAAAAACTCCTTCAAGCTAAATACATTAGTTTAACATATAGAAATCGTGGCAAACGTCCTCGACCTAAAATAAACCCAAAATACATAATAGCAAGTTTAATAAAATATATAAAAGAATAAAAATCACGCCCCCTAAAAACAATCAAATCTGACAACATTATTACAAAAACAATTATAGTATAACAAGACAAATCTTAACAGTTATTTACTCTACTTTCTTCTTAATTATTGTCCATGTTGCAAATGCTTGAGATAAGCTAATTAAGGATTAAAACTGAAATAAGTTAATTAGCTTAGGAAAAATACGTATTTTGAAAAGGTCGCAAACGTACTATTTACGAGATAACTGCGACAGTGCAGTTACGCGCTGCCACCGGATTTCTCTTCAATTCTTGTATGTTTTTAGTCTATTGACTTGTTATATGTCTAGTCCCTTTCTGAAACTACGAAATTACTTCCGAAAATCAAGAATTTTACCCACACGAGGAATCATATTGCAACCTACAACGTGGTCATGTCGCTATGAACAAACAATCAGTTGAAATTTAGAAGCGTTGCAACAGCGAAAATTTTCAAAGTTCTGTCTTTAATGGTGCATGTATTACATCGTTAGCCTACTACTTAAAACCAGTAGTAAGTAACTAAAATCGAATTAAGTCATAGTATTAACAAAAATCAGTTGCAAATTAAATACAGTTTGAAATAAAGTCTATTGGAAACTAATTTAAATTTCCGTTTTCAATACAGGTAAACTGTTCAGACATAAACGAAACCCAGTTCATTTGCAAGTAAAACATTTTCCATGGTCAAAGATCTTCCTCTGTTCCAAGGTTTTAGGTGGCGCAAGACCGACGAAGTACAGTTTAACTGTGCGCATGTTGCATTTAATACGTATTTATAATTTGCAAAATACAGAGGGTTCCAAAAAAATGTACCCACCGGTTAAAAGTCCATAACTTGCAAACCAATTGACGGAGTTGTCTCATTTTTCGTGAAAGTTTAGCTTAAAGTCCAACTTAAAGATATCACTGTGGGTGTTCGAAATAGTCACCATTAACATTCACACACAAACGACGCCGACCTGCAGCACGAACTACTGACTGCAACGTGTGCAGTTGGATATTTACACTTGTATGTACGATGGATTCTCGAAGTTCAACCAATGTGCGTGGCTTTTGTCGATAAACGACGTCCTTTAGTGTTTGCTGCAGCTAAAAGTCCAGAGGAGTTAGGTCTGGGGAACGTGGTGGATGCTCCACAGCACCTCTACGGCCTATCCATCTTGCTGGTAGATTTTCGGCGGGATACGCCCTAATACGATTCTGGTAGTGGGCTGGGGCACCATCTTGTTGAAAGTAAACTCCTCCGTCTCCATAAAAGTCTCGGATGGCAGGTACAATGGATGTCTGAAGCTTCTGAAGATTCAACACACCGGTAACTGTGGCATCAAAGACGAATGTCCCAATCAAGCCCCGGTAAGACAACCCACACCACACGTTTACTCCTGGAAAATTCACGGCTTTGTCTACATGGACGTTCGGATTTTCGGCGGCCCAGTAGATGCAATAGTGGCGATTTACTGTACCACTGAGTTTGAACTGTGCCTCATCAGCCCACACAATCATCTCTGCAAACTCTACATCGTTGCGCACCATATTAATAAACTACTTGCAGTACTCCATTCTACGTTCTGGGTCGTCCTCGTTCATTGCGGTTAGCAATCGTGGGATGTAGCACTTCGACTTTGCTGTCTTCAAAATTCGCCGAACGACGGGAGTTAGCTGAGCTTGTTACTGTTACAGATCGTCCAGATCGTTGTTTGTGTATATCTTTAACACAGCCTTCGGCTTCGAATTTGTCTCTAATGCGACGAATCGTTAAACGTGTCGGTGGCTCCGTCAATTACTTTGCCAGTTATGGTCTTTTAAACAGTGGACACTTTTTTTTGACCCCTCTCTGTATATAGCATTTTACTCAACTTAAGAATTACAAGTTAACTATAACACATTAAAGAACAATTAAATGTGTAAAACGCAAAATATTCACAAATGCTGTGCAAAACACAATTTCATGCCTAACAGCAACAGAAATTGTAGGAAATAGCCGAAACGGATTCTACAAAGTAAATGGATGTATGTATTGTCCAAGAAGAATATGTGCTCCCAGGTGCCCTATCCGTTAGGTACCACAACTCCCCTACCGCTTCAGCCCTTTACATATAGAGATTTCCTACGAACGCGTACCTGTTTAACGAGGTTCTCCAAGTGTCTTTCTGACATTTTCTTGCAGTACTGCACTCTGCTCTGCTGTCAGTCATGAATTCTTCCGATCAATCCCACATCTTCCCGTAATTCTTGATAATACTGTAGAATTACTTCCTACTTCCTCCATTTCTTCAGCTTAATCGACGAGAGTGGAGTACAGCTAACTTTTTCTATGATCTGAGACAAAAAAATCCAGAAGTTTGAAGAAAGGAGATCTCAGATGTTCAGGCACAGTTTTTTGTGGACCTATTTCTCTATTCGTGTCTTGTGTCATAATCGCACTCTAAATGGCTTCTTATATTAAAAGCAAAATGTGGTGCTGCTCCAACATGTATTTACCTAATTTTTGAACGTCTGTTTGTTTACAGTTGCATCTGTACACGGTGAAAGTTTATACTGCTTGCCTTGGTGCTTACCAAACTCTGCCCAGGCCAGCAGGTTCTCCGTATCTCTCCCTAGTTGAGAACATTTGGAATATTATGGGCAGGTTCTTACAACCAGCTAGGGATTCCGACTATCCAGTGCATCAGATGGAAATAATTTGGCACGATATACCTCCACAGGACATCCAACAACTCTGTCAGCGCCAAGCCAACTAACTGCCGAATAACTGCTTGTCTTCCTTCATCGACAACTTGATCTACCGGGATTCTGCCATCCGATCGGCCTTTTCTCGCCGTCAACACCTTATTTTCGTCTTTTTTTTTTTCTCCCGAAAGCCTATGACACCACTTGGCGACACCACATCCTCGCTACATTGTCCCGTCAGGGGCTCAGCATTCATTTGATGAGTATGGGCTCCGGGGTTCCTGACCAGGGGGACTGGTAAGCGCTGCTAGTCCTCTCTCACCATAAGCTTTGGGCATGCTTCAGCGACCACCGTTCGGCGTGGTGGTGGAACGTTGTGTGTCACACTGAACGGGGATCTTGGCTTGACCGCCTGGATCGCGAGGATGGTAAAAACCTCTATACAAAACCTCAGTCCTAAGCTTTGCTGCGCGCTGATGGGAAGCATGACTGTTGAGGCAGAACGGTCGCAAGCAGACGATCTCTGGGGCATCTGCCATACCTCAGTTCTATCGTGCTTACTCAGGCAAGCGGGTGTCTGGCTGGGTGGACATCTGTTCCCTAGCTCCTCGACAGACGACCATGGAGCCTCTTAACTCTTCAAACACTGCTCCCAGAGGACTGAGTCGGCCACTAGTGAGCACTGTTACCCATTCCAACAAGAGAAGCCGTGAGGACCATTCTCTCCACCTTCCCGCGGTGGTCTCGCGGTTCTAGGCGCGCAGTCCGGAACCATGGGACTGCTACAGTTTCAGGTTCGAATCCTGCCTCGGGCATGGATGTGTGTGATGTCCTTAGGTTAGTTAGGTTTAAGTAGTTCTAAGTTCTAAGGGACTAATGACCACAGCAGTTGAGTCCCATAGTGCTCAGAGCCATTTGAACCATCTCTACCTTCCCGAGGGGCCGAGTGGTTGAAGGTATATTACGATCTAATACCACGTGCCTCTTGAATAAGGTCTCCGTGACACATTTTTGCACATCAACAGGAACATTCTTCGCCATTGATATGACAGATTGCTCTGCTGCACTCGCAGACTCTATCGAATGGGAGGTGGCAGACGACCTCCACTGCAGAGACCACTTTCCTATTACTGTTCGGCTTTTGTAAAGAATGGAGCCTGGGGGAGCCCACCCCAAGTGGCTGTTACCCAAGGCCACCTGGACGCTTTGTAGTCATCTGGTTGGCACCGGGATAGCTTCCACGACTGGGTGGGTCATATTACCGATGTAGTGCACGCTGACGCTGTTGCTTCTATACCTAATTCGTCTGACCGTCACGGAAGGCAACCTGTTCGCTGGTGAAACGCTCAGTGTCGTTGCGCTATACGGGACCTGCGGGCAGCGCTACTCAGGTTCCGAGATAGTCCAACTGCCGAGATCTTTTGAGCCTTTCGGTTAGCGACAGTCAAAGCCTGACGGACAGTGGAGGAGAGCAAGAAGAAGGCATGGCACGAGTTCCTGAAGTCCATTAGTCGGTCAACTTCAACCACTGCAGTATGGGAATCTGTAAGGAAGGTATCGGGGAAAATTATGTCCTGTCCATTAGCTGACGTAAAGGACAATGGAGTCCTGAAAGTAACGCCGGTGAATGTCGTTAACAACATGGCGAAGTACTTTTACGATGTAACATCGTCTATGAGTCCAGTTACAGGTTTGCATGCCTATCGCGATGTTCGGGAGAGGACATGTCATGCTTTCACTTCCAACAATGACGAGACCTATGATCTCCCGTTCTGCATGTGCGAACTAAGCACAGCGTTAGCTGCAGCTCGCGAGATTGCTCCCGGACCAGACTTTGTTCATTATGTTCTGCTACGGCACCTTAACGCTGCATTTAAACAAATCTTACTTGCTCTCTTTAATAAGATACGGAGAGGTGGGAAATAACCTGTCCCTTGGAGGGAATCCATTATGGTCCCCATTATTAAACCAGTGAATGACCGCACACTCTCAGGCATCTATTAGAGTGAAACTGTTTCTAGCTGCGTAAGAAAGTCGCTAGAGCTGATAATCAACTCCCACCTAGTCTGGATTCTGAAATCTCAAAATTTCCTCAGTCGTTGCCAGTGTGGATGTAGAAGACATCGTTCCACTCTTGATAACATCACCCTATGGAGGCGGCTATACAAGAGGCATTCTTGCGGAAACAGCATTTAATTTACATCTTTTTTGACAATGAAAAGGCATACGGGCGTACGTGGGAACACAATATACTTGATCAGTCACATGAATGGGGCTTTCGTAGCCGCCTCCTATTTTCCTGCGCTCCTTACTTGCTGATCGTTATTTTCGGTACAGAGTGAGGAATACTCTTTCCGATAGATTTCCTCAATTTCGCGATAGCCCACAGGCGAGCGCTTTAAGTATGACTTCGTTCGCAGTTGCAATCAATGGCATATCGTGTGCAGTGAGGAGTCCAGTGCAGTGCTCCTTGGTCGTGGTTGGTTTTTCTCTTTTCTGTTCCACTTATACTCCCGTATCTTCCTCACGTCAGTTATAGTTGACACTTCAGCGGATGGAAGAATGGTCTGCTCAGAGAGGTTTTAATTGCTCTCCAGAGAAAACAGTATGCACTGACTTTAATCGTAATCGTTCTCTTTTTACACCTCCGTAACTAAAGCTATGACATAGAGTTAACATCTTAAGGAGACAGTGTGGTTTTTAGGTCTCTTATTTAATAGCAAATTTATTTGGCTGCCACATCTCAAGGAACTCATAACACGAACCCCTGAAACGCAGGATATAATGAAGTGCTTGAATGGGAAGAACTGAGATGAAGATAGGTCCTGTTTGATGCAGTTCTTTAAGGTTTCCGTGCGATCGCGTCTTGATTATGGTTGTATGATTTGTGGCTCAGCACGACCAACATACGAGTATTTAAATATGCTGGACCCCGAACACCAGGAGGGCATCAGATTGGAAACAGGAGCCTACAGGACGAGCCCTACACCGAGCTTGTATGCAGAGACAGGGGGGCCCACATTAGCTGCTCGGCGGCTGCTCCCTGTGGCCAAACAGGCGCTCAAGTGTCTGTCGTTTCGACTTCACTGGCTTTCCCTCCAGCTATTAACATGTGTGCATCCTTAGAACGACTCTATCGTACTCGTACGTGTACTACAATAATTACTGGCCTTTAAAGTTGCTACACAAAGAAGAAATTCAGATGATAAACGGGTATTCATAGGACAAATATATTACACTAGAACTGACATATGATTGCATTTTCACGCAGTTTGGGTGCATAGATCCTGAGAAATCAGTACCCAGAACAACCACCTCTGGCCTTGATACTCCTGGGCATTGAGTCAGAAAGAGCTTGGATGGCGTGTACAGGTACAGCTGCCCATGCAACTTCAACACGATACCACAGTTCATCAGGAGTAATGACTGGCGTATTCTGACGAGACAGTTGCTCGGCCACCATTGACCAGACGTTTTCAATTTGTGAGAGATCTGGAGAATGTGCTTGCCAGGGCAGCAGTCTAACATTTTCTGTATCCAGAAATGTCCGTACTGGACCTGCAACATGCGGCCGTGCATTATCCTGCTGAAATGTAGAGTTTCGCAGGGATCGAATGAAGGGTAGAACCACGGGTTCTAACACATCTGAAAAGTAACGTCCACTGTTCAAAGTGCCGTCAATGCGAACAAGAGGTGACCGAGACGTGTAACCAATGGCACCCCATACCATCACGCCGGGCGATACGCCAGTATGGCGATGACGAGTACACGCTGCCAATGTGCGTTCACCGCGATGTCGCCAAACACGGATGGGACCATCATCATGCTGTAAACAGAACCTGGATTCATCCGAAAAATGACGTTTCGCCATTCGTGCATCCAGGTTCGTCGTTGAATACACCATTGCAGCTATGGTCTCAGAGCTGAGAGTCCATGCTGTTGCAAACGTCATCGAACTGTTCGTGCAGTAGGTTGTTGTCTTGCAAACGTCCCCATCTGTTACTCAGGGATCGAGAAGTGTCTGCACGATCCGTTACAGACATGCGGATAAGATGCCTGTTATCTCGACTGCTAGTGATACGAGGCCGTTGGGATGCAACAAGACGTTCCCTGTTACCCTTCTAAACCCACCGATTCCATATTCTGCTAACAGTCATTGGATCTCGACTAATGCGAGCAGCAGTGTCGCAATACGATAAACTGCATTCGCGATAGGCTGCAATCTGACCTTTATCAAAGTTGGAAACGTGATGGTACGCATTTCTCTTCCTTACATGAGGCATTACAACAACGTTTCACCAGTCAACGCCTGTCAACTGCTGTTTGTGTATGAGCAATCGCTTGGAAACTTTCCTCATGTCAGCACGTTGTAGGTGTTGCCTCCGGCGCCAACCTTGTGTGAATGCTCTGGAAAGCTAATCATTTGCATATCACGGCATCTTCTTCCTGTCGGTTAAATTTCGCGTCTGTATCACATCATCTGCGTAGTGTAGCAATTTTAATGGCCCGTAGTGTATTACACATCACTTTGAGCAAGTGGGGTTCAATTTGAAGTTTCGTTGTTCTTCTGATCTGTTCAAAAGTTATTTTCTGTTTGATTCAATATACGTTTCTTCACAACTGTTCAATATAATGTTTATGAACGATATTGTTATTATTACTGTGGACCATTGTATTTACCGGATGTTATTAAAGATAAGCTTGGTAAGTGAAGTAAATGTCCTAACAGGACAGGCGGCAACAATTTATTGAAAGACTGCCGCAGTATCTTCGTTAGGGAAGCCACAGCGCACTCTCACACGCGTGCTGCTTTATGATTTTCTACTTTCGGAATATCTTTCCAAATTCACTGAATATGATTTCATGCTGTTACTTTATTCCTTCCTTGCACGACATATTTTGCAGTCATGTTTAACGTGGGAAATATTGGGTCTTTATTCGAGTGCAAAACTTCGTTATACACATGGTAACCAATACCCAGTTTTTATTTAGTCACCCTATTTCGGAAACTGTTGCTCACATTGAAATTTCGCGAATCAAATAATATTTTGGGCGTAAATACTAACGTACAGTACAAGACGCATCGAGTAGAAATGATCCGAATAGGACGCAAATCGGTATAAGTGATGTACAGGTAGTGACAAACAAAAACAGTTTCAGAAAAATATGATGGTGTATTATAAAGGAATATCTTCACAAATTGAGCAAATCAATAACATGTTGGTCCGCTTCGGGCTATTACGCAAGCAGTTGTTTAGCTTGGCCCTGATTGTTAGTGTTGTTGGATGTCCTCCTGCAGGGTGTCGTGCCAAATTCTGTCCTATATGCTCGTTTATGTGGTCAGTCTCCCGAGGTCGAGAGACTTCCCTTAAAAATAATACTCCAAAAGTTCTCAGTCCGAGAGAGATCTGACAACGTTAGTGAGCAAGGTAGAGTTTGGCAAACACGAAGACAAGTAATAGAAATCCTTGCCGTGTGCGGATGGACATTATCTTACTGAAATCGTATCCCAGGATGGCTTCTCGTTTAGGGCAACAAAACGGGGCGTAGAATATCGTCGACGTACCACTGTTCTGTAAAGCTGCTACGGATAACAACCGAAGGAGTCCTACTATGAAATGAAATGATGCCCCAGGCCGTCACTCCTGCTTGTCGGGCTGTAAGACGTGACAGTCAGGTTGTTATACCACAGCTTGTGGGGCGTCTCCAAACACATCTGCGCTGTTCATCGGGTCTAAGAAGTGAATTTTACTCCAATCAATGAGATCCCACAACAAATGTGCCCGGCAGCTGTTGTTCACAATTATTGATTTTCACTTGATTCACATCCGGCGTGATAAATGCTCAAACGGAAAATTCCAGTGGGTTCTTATTGGGCGTGCAGGCATCTTGGCAGTGAGCAGGCACTCCATCCCACACGGAAAGTGGCCTTCTGGTGGAGCCGGAAGCAGTAGGTCAGCAACAACAGCGGTTATTCATTCTGTCGTGACCATTGTTTCGTATTACCTGCGACAAAGTCATAATACTTAATTGGTGATGCACTTTATAAACACCATCTATTAAGTGTGCATAAAAGACTGATATTATTAAGAATATATTTTTCACTATACTGTTTCTGCTTAGCAGCTTCATTCTTGAATATACTACACTGTTCTGGGTAACATAAGAACGACTTAGATAAAGTACTTTAATATATTATCTACCCGGTAGAAATAAATTGAAAGTGGTTGAGCATGCTATCAGATGCGTGTCTAAAGTTCAAAGAGAGCTGGACGTCAGGGATCACAACGTACCGGTCGTAGGGCAAAGAGATCACTCTCATGCGGTTGCGGTATCACTAACAACTACAGCAGCAAATGACCTCTATGCTGCGCAACAGGCGAAAAAGGACCCACGTAACCAGCGGATGCAATTGGAACCAAATTTAACAGGACTGTACCGTCTGCGTTGGAGCCAAGAGCATAGAGACTTGACTAACGACGACTGGGGCCACGTGCTCGGGCCGGAGCAGATTCAGCCTGTGTTATATATCGGAGGGCACAGTCATATGGTGACAGGTGGAAACACGTCACGCACACAGGAACACTGTCGATCATCATTTTTGTTGTCCAGGTATTATAGAGTGGGAAAGCGTAATGTAGCTTGGGAGACCTGACATTCAAATCTTTGAACACAGTACGCTCTCGGATGAATGTTATCGTGAATCTGACTCTTGCCTCATTTGGGTCTTTCCAGAAGCCCCTTCGTCTATGGCTACATTTCTATGGATGACAATGCGCGACAGCATCAAACTGTGCAGGTGGAGGAGTTCCCCCGACTTCAGTCCCTTCAAGAACGTGTGGCATGCGTTGGGAGGTTGTATTGTAGCACGTTTACATCCGCCAGCGGCCATTCAGCGATTGTCAACTGCGCTGTTGAAGGAATGGAAGGCCCTCTCACACGTTAGTACTTGCAGAGTGATTGTTAGTGTCTAGTTCCGTAGAAAATTCCGAACTGTTATCTAACAGAAAGTAAAGCCGATTAATTTCCTCGTCACGATGCTGAAATAAGTTTAGAGAAAGAAGGTAAGTCA
The DNA here is from genome assembly GCF_023897955.1 of Schistocerca gregaria. Classification (NCBI taxonomy): domain Eukaryota; kingdom Metazoa; phylum Arthropoda; class Insecta; order Orthoptera; family Acrididae; genus Schistocerca; species Schistocerca gregaria. The sequence continues at coordinate 148,540,747 of NC_064925.1, forward strand.
ATAGCTTTGAAATTTGAAGATTGGCTCTCAAACTATGACGAGGAAATTAATCGGCTTTACCTTCTGTTAGACAACAGTTCGGAATTTTCTACGGAACTAGACACTAACAATCACTCTGCAGGTACTGACAGGGATGATATCGACGGCATATTTGAAACTAATGAGTTAATTCAGAATAAAATTTAAAAAATTGGTAATTGTAATGACACTGATAGGCAGGACCTTTTTGAGATTTTACAAGCACATTCCACAGTTTTTACTCACAAAACATTAACAATCAATGGATTTCAATACCAATTTCGTGTTCCTGAGCATACTAAATTTTGTGTTAGGCCATATGTAATTCCAGCACATTATAGGGACCGTGTTAGAACAGAAATACAATCTATGCTTGACGAGGGCATTATTGAGCCTGCAGTAAGCTCATACAACAATCCATTACATGTTGTTGAGAAGAAAAATGGGTCGATCAGGCTTGTCTTAGATTCGAGACAAATTGATACTATCATTATTCCTGAAACAGACAGGCCGCAAACGTTGGAAGAACTTCTTCAAAATTTTAATGGTGTAAAAGTGTTGTCACCCATCCTTTCTTCCGACATAGCGTCAGTTTACGAGTATAATAAGATACGTAAAGTGGTATTTTTAACTGAGGAGCTGTATCCTGAAGGGAAAGGCGGGATGTAGACGAACAGTCTAAGTCAATCCCGTACCACATGCCATTCTATATGTTATGAGCTTATTGTTTAGCGTAAAGTTTCCATGGCCATGTTGTGAAAGGCATCCTACGAGGAATATGTTATTTTTACAAAGGCCCCTCAAAAGTAACAACAAATGAAGCTAAGCATCAGAATATATTCTGCCGTTGGGCACTGACAGTGTCACAGTATTACAAGATACTATACGTTGTGTGTGTTCTGCACACACGTTTTTGCTGTTTTACGGATGAGAGATGCGTCTGTCACCGAGTGCGAATGAAATTCTGTAGTTGCGGAACTTAAATACGTGGGACAATACCATTCATGTGGGCAAAATGACATCATTGCGCGCTGATTAACCGTAGACTTCCGGTGGTGTATGAACCACAGGACCGCACGGACGCTGGTGACGCTGACTGGGCATTACATATTTTCTGGTAGTTGAAAGAACGTATGTGGTGACAGTTGTTCCAACGACGAGGTCATTCAAAGAGGGCTCCTTGTGTGGTTCTGTGACCAAACAGCGAATTTATATCATCAACGAATTAAACGATTGGTAGAACGTTTCGACCGTCCTTCCATACTAACACGTAACTCACTTTCTGAAGTCCCTTGTCTGAGGATATGCTGGAACACAGTAGCGGCCATAAATAACCACAACGTAACTAGTGAGTTTATTTCAGTATTTGAATTTTTTTTACGAAAGTCTACTATGAGAAGTGTATCGCAAAAAGTAATCCGATCCCTTTACATGTGACCTGCGTGAGCACCTGCAGTGGTAGAGGTCTTCAGAGGAAAATCTGGGAATGTAGCAAGAAAGCTTCCTGACTGTCTTATTGCAATGGAGAACTGGAGCCAGCCAACCGTTGGAATGAAAGTTATGCAATAAAAACTGATGCCATGTACGGTACAGCGTTTAAGATCTCGTAGGAGCTAACAAACTTTCTTTAGCTGTTGTCTCAGAGAAGGACATCTGCAAACATAAAACTGTGGCAGCATCAAAAGCTGCAGGTGTTATATGGGATGTTAAAGCGGGTACCGAAATATCATTTATTTGTGAGGGAGAAGATGTGGACAACTGTTCTACAACAAAACTCAAAATAGTTGCACAAAATGTGTTGGACAAGAATGAATAGATCAAGGTTGTGAATGAAATCCGAGAGTTGTTCAAGCAAAGTAAAGGTAGTTAAATATCAGCTTAAAGCCTACTCAAATCTTAGTTGACGAACAAAAAAGAAAGAAGCTAAGAGGAGAGTAATGAGTGCAATGCGAGAAACATTCACTGCGTTCGATACGAAAATTTGTCCAAATATCTTAAGAAGTGTCCGTATTATACACAATCAGTGTGTGGATCTAAATCATCCGTCCAGTCAGTCAATGACCATACGGCTGCCGAAAAGGAAGGTGGAAGAGAGAATACCGTGAATCTGTCTTTCGCCTTCCGGAATTGTTTCATCTCGGAATGTTGTAATACAGTTCTACTTTCAGTCACTCCAACATAAATCCATACACTTTATTTCTATGAAGATTCCTCTTAATTGAAACTCAATACGTTTCGGTGACCTGGACATTTACATTTAGTTTTATACTCTGGTAATGAATGTCTCTCAGTGATACTGAAGAACTTTTGCATAGGCTCTAAGCAAATATCAAAAGCTAAAAAAAATAAAATAAAAAAAAATATTTGCGTCTTACATCAGTAATGCTGTTGGAAATTAAGACCCGGACTCTCCAGTATGGATCCCTTGCGTATTTATACAAGACTGGAAGAAGATGTTGGTAAAATCGCCTCTAAGCGCTGCTCAGTCTGCTAAAAAGGGAAGAAAGTTGTAGGAGAGGTTCTATTGTATGTATTCACAAACCATTTACTTTTAAAATTTTAAAGAACTTGTTTAACGTATGAAGTTCGTTTGATACAACATCGGGGCTGTGTACAACTAGTTTCGCAGCAACACAACACATTATACAGTATTCAAATTGGATTCGTCAAGAACGAAAATGAGAAGTAAAAGCGAGTAGATATTTTTGTTTTAACGTCGTTTTAAGTCCGTATCATGAACTATGGTAGGATATGTGTGAACCAAATGCTGTGTATTTTTGTAGCTTATCTTCCAGTAACCTCTCCAAAATGCGTACAATGCGAGAAGCTTAGAATTTAGCATAAGCTTCTTCAGAAATGTCAGTCAACATTGACAGTGCCAATCTTATCACTAGAACATCGTCGTCGTTACATAGACGATAAAATATTTCACCAAAGTGTTATGTAAAGAAAAGAAATACGAAAATTAACTTCGTATTAATATATGCCCAACCTCAAAAACTCAGTTCGCCAAATTTAACTAATTACCTTTAACTATCGTAGTAACTCGTCCTTTCTTTTGCCACCAGTCTTCGTATATTTGTCACAAATTTATCAGAAGTGTATTAATAGTTCTGATCAGGTGCATCACTACCTTAACTGAGTATGTGTTCGTTCTCATATATTTCTCCAAGAGCACGGTAATTGCAAACAGATGGCTGAAAAACAGACGAAATAATGAAGGGAACGAACACTGGAAAAGATAAAATGTCAACACCTGCATCCTGCTGACAAACAAATCCATATAAATGATAAACTTTCAAATGAATGAAGACATTTATCGACAAAATAAAACGCCTTGGTCGTTAGAACATCAGACTCAGTTCCGAGTTTCGTGAAAAGGATGCATGTATGTGTATATCACAGAGAATCTGTTCTACTTTAGTTTTGGTATGCCTTAACCTGTTGTAGAGAGAGTCCACAGAATCTGTCCTGAAAGCTCCGAAAGACCTTATTCCTTCTTTCCTCCTTATCCAGTTACTCATCGAAGTAGATAACGTTCTTGAAATTAGTTTGGGTTGTAGCATAAAAGGAAGATAATTTGGATTAACAGTAATGATGTGCACTAGCTCAGAGAGTGTTATCTATCGCCTTTACAGACAGTTATAAAGTTTTGGAAGGGCGGTTACAATACCGCAATGGAGGAGCTACCGAGTGGAATGTCTGTTTCTTAAAGAATTATTTTTTAATTTTTTTAAGAAACGAAAGATTCATATATTAAGCTTGGAAAAGAAAACTTTGAATGTAATGTTGATGCGAATGCCACAAAATTATGACGTGTAAAAGCATTTCCATTCAGTGGAATACTGTCCATTCAAGGAATATCTGATTTTTATTTGACCTATTATTCATTTAATGTTCGAGACCATTTTGGCATTCACCCATACATTATCACGTCAGATGACGACACATGTTGTTTTAATTTCACTTGTAGATTAGAATATTCATACTATCAAGTTAATTAATAACTTTCTGGGTGTATTAAGGTGCATTTTATAAATTATTAAACAGGTGAAACCGATGAGTCTTTCATTCTCATAGATAATCTGGTAAAATAACAGGGCAAAATCAGGAAGTTCACGTATATCACAGTGAACGCTCCGGGACCGCAAAATATGTCGACAGCAACCTTGAAACATCGCATATGATCTTTACATGACAGTTCTACCATAAGACTTACCTGCCAATCATTTCAAGCTGTAAGACGTCCGTCCGTGTCGGGGGTGATCCCTGCTTATACAATTTGAGTGCAACGAGAGAGATATTACTAGCAAATACTTATCTGGGTATTTAATTTTAGTTCCTAATCTACAAACACGAATTAGTGGGATAAGATTTTACACCATACAGAAAAGTGAATTTCATGTACCGTATAATAGACAACGATTATTGCAGTATGTAATTTGTTGCGGTAGTGGTGTGACATACCTCTTCAGGTAGCGAGGCACCGCAGCACTGCGCTGAGGAACGCCCAGAGGCAGCATCCTCCTTTCCTGCACAGCAAACTCCGGAACATGCTGCGAAACATCTGTGAAAGGCAAAGACCTGTGTCACCAGCTGTCTAATGGCTCAGAACTTTGATTTGCCCTAGCAGAAATATTTTACTTCGTGTCATTTCCAAGTAATAAAGTTAAAAGTCATGTCACTTAGGAATAACACTAGAATCACCGACATTTTTTTGACACTTCGATATCAGTATCAGGACAATACGTTTGACGTATCTGAGCAATAGGGTCACATATTATCATTTTTCATATAGTCTGAGAGTATGGTGCTGGTAAATATCAAATGAATAACCAGTACACTTATTAATGTAGATAGCAAGAAGTGTGCAGATCATAGAGAAATGCTACTTCTCCATTTCCAGATGTATTCAATATATATATATATGCTACCTCTCCATTTCCAGATATATATATATATATATATATATATATATATATATATATATATATATATATTATTTTCTCAACCATTACATATTTGTACATGATGGAGCAGACGTAGCTACAACATTGTCCTGTAGTCTGGATAAATTTTTATGTGATTATAGAGAAATGCTACCTCTCCATTTCCAGATGTATTCAAAAAAGAGCAAGAAACTCTTCAACTAAAATGGCTACAATTAAATGTGTGTTACGTAAGTTCGAACATTGTTCAACTGCACAATCGGTGACCGATCACTGGACGTACGGTTTGCAGTCGAGCGATTCTCAGTGTGTGTTCTCAGCGATATAACGTGCAACGATGACATGAATATACCCGTGCGACAGGCTACTAGGGCACTGATTTACGGAAAGGTCTCCAAGAGAGAGTAACTCGATGGATGTGGTCCCTTTTCTAAGATTTTTTGGATTCAGCTGGTGGTACAAATTGTCACTTAGAGCTCTTAGTAACTTGGGTAAACGAAATGGTGCTGAAAATTACAGGAGTTCCTCGCAATTATTCACCGATTTGTTCAGTCAGCATAAAGAAAGTAACAACAGTAAACTACAGCGGTTAATAGGAGATGCTGTAAGAAAAGCGTTGTTTCTAATGGATTGCTTCACTTACAGTTATGCGTTTAGCCACATTCAACCACAAATCGTAAGACTGATACGTGTGTACTTCAAGTGGCGGCAGATGGGTAGACTTCTATAGCCACCAGAGACGAAACGCACTGATATCTGCCAGTTCTGTTGACGCTGTATCAGACGTGTAGTATCGTCCAGCAGCTGAATGAATTTCAGAGAGGATGAAAAGAACTGTGCCATCTCATACACAGATTCTAGTTAGTGGAATTATAAACACTTTTCTACCTTTAGTGCCTACCAACAGTGCCTTGCACATCATTTTGTCCCCGTAAATCTTTTAACCTTTCTATGACATCTTTTAACCATTTAAGTGAATTCTTTTGTATATAAAATTGCAGAGCTTGGCGGAAGGTGATTCCACACGCAGTTTACAGTAACTGTCTAATAAATCTGCCTTCTCTGGACTTCAGCCGCTTACATTTTAAGTGGAACGAAATAGAATTATTAAACAGAAATCTGAAACCTAAGATTACTTTCTATGAGTTCATCTGGTATTTGTTCTCAAACTCAATGTCAGCTGCAAATCATCTTCCTGTTAAAGACAAAATTATATCGAAAATAAAGTACCTGTCTATTTACATGTGTTGCATTTTTCACCCGACTGTCACGAAAATTCAATAATTACCGGTTTCGTCCAATTGTCATCATATGATTTCTTTGACAAGGCATAAAAAGGGAATAGTCATTACCGAGGAACTGTTGTAAAATAAAAGTAACGTATGTACAAAGGTCCTTGCACCTGAATGCGTTGCATAGTAAATGCTCAAAATACAACCAAAACGGGCCGTTGCTATGTACTGAACTGCGTGTATTCGTGTATGGATAATAACTTGAATTTGTAATTTAGTTTCTTAGTACTTGAGTGTCAGTGTTTACTATTCTTTTAAACTGATTTTCTGATGCATTCTTGCTTATAACTAGGTACCAATTATGACGCTATTTGTGGGACCCAAAACTAAAAAATACAGCAAAATATTTCGTTCACAGTGCGGTTACGGAGTTGCTCTAAGACAGTACGCATAGAGGGTTTAAGAATTTTTCTATTATATCGCAAACTGTTATCCTCTGTAAGTAGTTCAGTGTACGATAGTTTATATAGACCTAGCCTTTTATCTTTGATGTTGCAAAAGTTTGAATATGTCGATTTCATGTAAAATGTAAAATTATGTGCTTTCTTGCTTGTTTAATTCAGTGTAATATTCCAGAGTCTCTCTACAGTTTTCAACAATTGTTAACATGTTTCTAGCGTACGAACATGCATTTGCCTGTCGCTAATGTAAACGTGATGATCAACGCTGTTGGATCACGGAAGTATCTTCATTATAACTTTGTTTCTGAAGTTCGTGTTGATTTTATTGCACACTTTTCTTTAACTAAAAGATTTGCAAGTCATGGCTCATCTGTTTACTGCTAAATCGTTTGACATACATACCGTGATGAAAACGGGCTTGTACTGCTATTTCTAGAGAGAAATGTCATTACCTGTAGGCCTACTAGTAAAGGAAACAGAAGATTTATATCCTTCATATGAACTGCGTAATAATTGTCTTCGAATTTATAATTGTGTTATTGTCGTACGTCCTTAATAACACAAAATATTATTTTCTTTCCCTAAATGTGTTGCGTTTTCCATCATAACAAAAAATGGTTCAAATGGCTCTGAGCACTATGGGACTTAACATCTATGGTCATCAGTCACCTAGAACTTAGAACTACTTAAACCTAACTAACCTAAGGACATCACACAACACCCAGCCATCACGAGGCAGAGAAAAATCCCTGACCCCGCCGGGAATCGAACCCGGGAACCATCATAACAATGTCTTGATAATAACGAATCAGCGTAATATAATAAGACACTCAGAAAATTTAGAAAAGGAAACGCTCTCTTACGACAGCTTCTTTAATTATTGTTTTGTTATTAAAAGTTCTGAAGTTGTCATAATAATGCATCAGTGCGTTTTAACCAAACTATATCTCTTCAGTCGTTTGCTCAAAATCATATTAGACGGCACCCAAAAAAAACTCTGAAGCAGTGTTTCCGAGATACGGTGGTACAACTGCATGGCTCTGTCATCGGTTTCTAGTACTGCATTACTTATATTCATGAAATACGGTTTTGATTTTATTCCGAACTTACTGTAATTACGTGTTCAAGAGATCGAATTTATCTCTTGTAATAATGTGGCCAAATCGCTGTGACGTGATGAAGGGAGGCGAAACAACACACCTATGTAACCTACATGATAAGGAAGAATAATAAGGAAGAGAAAGTAATAATTTGTTGAAAGTTCGTATAGCAGTATCTCACAGACTGCATTCTGAGAAAACGACAGCTTCCGAGCACTCCCATAAAGGGAGTTGGGTGATAAAGAAAACTCAACAATAGTCCTAGTTAATGACGTCTGGTCGTAGCAAATCAGGCTAACCTTCGCACTGTAAGTAGTTTGAAGCTCCAGGATAATCCTTGAGATATATGCAATCAGAAAGGAAAGGTACGCTACTTTCGCAACTCCCTGTACTGCCGCAAAGCATAACGATACATTTTAGCATGTTTCCAAACAAAATGTAGATTGCGTCTGATGCAGAATCGTAGTTCATAAGCGTTACGGTGGAGGCACTCGCAACAAAACGAGAGTGGGTGTGGGGATTAGTTTGGTCTAATGTAAACACCGGTATATTCCAGCTCTAATTCCACAGTAAAATATTGCTAACATCACTGACTACTAAACCTTAAATGTGTCTCAAGTATCTTCATGGAACTGGAATGATAGTATGCCCCTTGGATCATACTGAACAATTAACCATAACATCACAGGAAACTAAGGCTGATTCGTATTTTACATCGTGATAAGTCACTGTTAATTTTTCGCAGATCCGTATGTGCCTGCATTGTACGTTTCTATTCATGACTCAGAAGCCAATAGCAAATTATCTACATGCAATATAAAGCAATATTTTCAGAACTGCGTTCCATGCGTCATGGAGCTCGAGTTGACACCGTTTCTTATCAGACCGTTGCATACCACAGGCCTAACGGAGAAAATAATTTTCATCAGCTGAGGCAGACCATGACACTACAAACATTTGATGCTTACCTCGCATTGGATAAGTCTTCACAGGCAAGGCAAGGCAGGATTAATTTGGCTACAAGCAAACCTCTTTCTTTCTTATCCAGCCTCGGACACTTTCTAGGCAACGTCGCCCATAGATTGCCACCAATTGCTATTATGGGCATTTTGGGTCGTCACCGCTGTTAACCAACTGAGCGACGGTCTTTTTAATTCAAGTTTTACAGCCCACGAATTGTGAAACAGTGCATCTTAACAGAAAATCTTAATTAACAGTTTCCCCCCTTTTCGCATTTCAGAGGGAGTATTGCTCCCTTTTACAGTTATTATATTGACCTCGCTGTTGTGTCACTCTTGAGAGGTATCGCTCTGATGGGAGCGGGTTTCTCTGCCATCTTGGTCAGACAAGTGCGTCGAGGTCGAGAGTAGATATGAAAAACAGTGTACAGATTGAGAAGACAATGGGAATGAAAATCTCTGAGCCTCCCTGCATGCAGATAGAACAGTTGTTCATGTAATAGTGAAATATGATCAAGCAGTCGAACGTCATATGTATTATGAACATAGTAATTCAGAATCAGTCCAAGGCGCTGTGAGCTGTCCTGAGAGGAACGGTGCAGGATAATTTCCCAGTAATTAATAATTGGACTACAAATGTTTGTACAAGCTTCTTTTCCAACTCAAGAGGGAAGATATATTTAAAATTTTGTAGGTCATGGAGGGATGCTGACGCCTTCTTCCACACTGCAATCCCGTGTTCAATCCAGTTCAGATTTTTGTCTGTCATTACCCCTAGACTCGTTGGTGAGAGAGAGAAGTTGATGTTTGTCCCATTTCGGATTAAAGGTGATAAGCGGCCACAGGTCGGTACTGAGAGTTTCGATAGCTTCTTCAGGCTTATTGGGTTTGGACTTAGATACTCCCCGATGTACAACTTTACTTGTTGTATGTGCAGTACGACAACATTGATGACACATCATTGACACACAATGAAAGGAGTGTAGGACCTAATACCGAAAACTGGGGTGGGGCGAGGAGGTGTTGGTGACACTACTGTGCAGCGGTTCTGTTCGTGCGACAAGAACACTTATCCTGCTGAAAAATCTAATCACCTTCGGGGGAGACATCAAACAGTGCAGTTAATCGGAAATAGTGACTACGTAACTCATAGATATCATGATGCCTTCTTTTACCACCACAGGTTGCATGGAACCACCGATGAATGCACTTCATAGAACAATACTGCTCTCGCCGACTTGAATGTGTGACGTGATGCGTATTTCGTACGTCCTGTCGCCTAGAATACGGAGTTTCCGAACGCGGCCATCGACCTGGGGTAGCAAGAAATGTGATTTATCTGACAAGGTAATACGTTTCCAGTGTTTCACGGTCCAACCTTCACGACCCATGCAGACTGCAATCATAATTGGCGATGTCGCTCCGTCAACTACATGCGTTGTACAGTACGCTCCGAAGAACCACTAGCTGCCCAGCGCAATAATCTGACGCCAGATTAACGATCATGCTTTAGAAAGCGGACTAGCCACCGACGTCCACGTTCGGTTCGCTCATTCTTTGTTTCACCGTTCTTCAATCTCTCTTCACAGATGTCAACTAGCTCCGTTTCCATCATTCCTAATGCTAGATTTTAACACAGTGCCCTTCGTCAGAGACGCAGATGTCACGTGTCGATGTATTTCTCAACTCGCGGACTGGAAAGACTTTCAGGAATTGAGTAAGTCAATAACGCATTGGTCCACCTGAGGTGCTTATGCAAGCAGTTATTCGGCTTGGTATTGATTGACAGAGTTATTGGATCTGCTTCTGAGGGACATCGTGAAAATTACGTCCAATTGGCACATTAGATCGCCTAATTTCTGAGCTGGTTGGAGGGCGCAGCCCATAATACGCCTAACGTTCTCAATTGGGAGAGATCCGGTGATCCTTCTGGCAGGGTTTGGAAAGCACAAAGTAGCAGAGACTATCACTGTGTGCGGGCCGGTATTCTTCCTGAAATTTAAACCCAGAATGGCTTGCCATGAAGAGCAGCGAAACGGGGCATATAGTGTCAACGACGTACCGCCGTGCTGTAAGGGTGCCGCAGATGACATGTAAGAGCTTTTGTATGTCCAACCTTTTGAGTGGAGGTCTGGGGAACCACGGCCGTTCATTAATGGAAGAAAATGAAACACCTTCTTCCACTCTGCAGTCAAGTGCTCAATCCAGTTCGAATTTTTGTCTGTCATTACTCCTAGACTCGTTGGAGAGGGAGAGATCTTATTTATTGTGTAGCTACCAGTTTCGGCGGTACAGAGCGCCATCTTCAGGCCTCAATTGTTGCAGAAGGGGTTACCAACATCCATACATACGATGCATCAGTGGGCCACATAACTGGTTGCTGACAGTCGATGGTTGGAGAAACGACATTCCAGTTAGAGAGAGTCTGCGTAAACCACTCACCTTTAAGGCCTGAAGATGGTGCTTTGAAGCGCCGAAACTGGTATCTACACAATAAATACACTACTGGCCATTAACATTGCTGCAACACGAAGATGACGTGCGACAGAAGCAAAATTTAACCGACAGGTAGAAGATGCTGTGACATGAAAATGATTAGCTTTTAAGAGCATTCACACAAAGTTGGGGCCTGTGGCGACACCTAAAACGTGCTGACACGAGGAAAGTTTCAATCCGATTTGTCATACACAAACCTCAGTTGACCGGCGTTGCCTGGTGAAACGGTGTTGTGATGCCTCGTGCAAGGAGGAGAAATGCGTACCGTTACCTTTCCGACTTCCATGAAGGTCGGATTGTAGCCTATCGCGACAGCGGTTTATCGTATCGCGACATTGCTGCTCGTCTTAATCGAGATCCAATGACCATTAGTGCAATATGGAATCGGTGGGTTCAGGAGGGTAATATGGAACGGCGTGCTGGATCCCAACGGCCTCGTATCACTAGCAGTCGAGATGACAGGCATCTTATCCGCATGGCTGTATCGGATCTTGCAGCCACGTCTCGATCTCTGAGTCAGCACATGGGGACGTTTGCAAGACAACAACCATCTGTACGAACAGTTTGAAGACGTTTGCAGCAGCATGGACTACCAGCTCGGAGACCATGGCTGCGGTTACCGTTGACGCTGCATCACAGACAGGAGCACCTGCGATGGTGTACTCAACGACGAACCTGGTTGCACGAATGGCCAATCGTCATATTTCGGATGAATCCATGTTCTATTTACAGAATCATGATGGTCGCATCCGTGTTTGGCGACATCGCGGTGAACGCACATTGGAAGCGTGTATTTGTCATCACCATACTGGGGTTGTCACCTGGCGTGATGGTATGGGGTGCCATTGGTTACACGTGTCGGTCACCTCTTGTTCGCACTGGCGGCACTTTGAACAGCGGACGTTACGTTTCAGATGTGTTACGACCCGTGGCTCTACCCTTCATTCGATCCCTGCAAAACCCTACATTTAAGCAGTATAATGCACGAACTGGCCAGCCCATTCTCCAGATCTCTCACCAATTGAAAACTTCTGGTCAATGGTGGCCAAGCAACTGGCTCGTCACAATACGCCATTCACTCCTCTTGATGAAGTGTGGTATCGTGCTGAAGCTGCATGGGCAGCTGTACATGTACGCGCCATCCAAGCCCTGTTTGACTCAATGCCCAGTCGTATCAAGGCCTTTATTATGGCCAAAGGTGGTTGTTCTGGGTACTGATTTCTCAGGATCTATACACCCAAATTGCGTGAAAATGTAATGACATGTCAGTTCTACTATAATATATCCGTCCAATAAATACCCGTTTATCAACTGCGTTTCTTCTTGGTGTAGCAATTTTAATGGGCAGTATTGTAAGATGACAAGGACGGCTGTAGGTATCCTGCAGTGAAAAGAAGAGGCATCCCAGACCATCACTTCTTGTTGTATGGCCGTTTGGCGCGCGACAGTCCGGTTATATCCCAACTCTCTTCAGGACGTCTCCAGACATGTCTTTTCTGGTCATTGGGGCTCAAGCCGGCACACACGTCTTCATCCTGAAATCTCATTGAAGTAGTGGCCTTTAGTGATGAGTCATGCTTCGAACAAAGCTCTGACGCCAGTGAAGACGTGTCTGGAAACGCCCGTGACAGGACCGGGTTAGCAACCTAACTATCGCCCCCCCCCCCCCACCCCCCGACAACCAGAAACTACAGGGTGCCATTTCTTTCCTTACCAAGACACTTTCCGGTTTTCATCTGTGGTACTCTTACAGCAAAGCGGTACGTGGACGTCATTATACACCTCGTTTAGTTGAACTTCATGGGAAGCCAGTATCACATGCAGAGAGTTACTACAGCTTATATTCGTCCTTGCCAAAACCCACTTCGGCCAGCAAATTCATCGGATTTCTCCCCAGTACCGAACTTCAGAGCGCTGTGGGCGGTGCACTCCAACCGACTCAAAACCTACACAGTATAATGCGCATAGCGGCCAGGATTTCCCATGGTGTTCCTGATGGGGACATCGAAAAACGTCAAGCCGAATAATTCCTTGCATCAAGGCCAAAAGTGGAGCAACACGTTATTGATATGCTCAAAATGTGAAGCTCTTTCTCTTGAATTAATCGTCCAACTTTTCTGAAATCGTAATCATTTGTTTGTCTGTACATGCGTATCATCACATCTACCAATTTCTGTCCCATTCGGATAATTGCTCCGTAAAGGTTCTCCATTTTCTTTTTATATTCTTTTTTTGTCCGAGAGTCAGTGCACTAGGCAGTGGTCGTAAATTCAGTTTAAATACAGTACTGGCCATTGCAATTGCTACACCACGACGATGACGTGCTACAGACGCGAAATTTAACCGACAGGAAGAAGATGCTGTGATGTGCAAATGATTAGTTTTTCAGAGCATTCACACAAGGTTAGCGCCGGTGGCGACACCTACAACGTGTTGACACTAGGAAAGATTCCAAGCGATTTCTCATACACAAACAGCAGTTGACCAGCATTGCCTGGTGAAACGTTGTTGTAATGCCTCGTGTAAGGAGGACAAATGCGTACCATAATGTTTCCGAGTTTGATAAAGGTTGGATTGTAGCCTATCGCGATTGTGGTTTATCGTATCGTGACATTACTGCTCACGTTGGTCGAGATCCAATGGCTGTTAGCAGAATATGGCATCGGTGCGTTCAGGAGGGTAATACAAAACGCCGTGCTGGATACCAACGGCCTCGTATCACTTTTTTTGTCATCAGTCTACTGACTGGTTTGATGCGGCCCGCCACGAATTCCTTTCCTGTGTTAACCTCTTCATCTCGGAGTAGCACTTGCAACCTACGTCCTCAATTATTTGCTTGACGTATTCCAGTCTCTGTCTTCCTCTACAGTTTTTCACCTCTACAGCTCCCTCTAGTACCATGGAAGTCATTCCCTCATGTCTTAGCAGATGTCCTATTATCCTATCCCTTCTCCTTATCTGTGTTTTCCACATATTCCTTTCCTCTCCGATTCTGCGTAGAACCTCCTCATTCCTTACCTTATCATTCCACCTAATTTTCAACATTCGTCTATAGCATCTCAAATGCTTCGATTCTCTTCTGTTTCGGTTTTCCCACAGTCCATGTTTCGCTACCGTACAATGCTGTACTCCAGACGTGCATCCTCAGAAATTTCTTCCTCAAATTAAGGTCGGTATTTGATATTAGTAGACTTCTCTCGGCCAGAAATGCCTTTTTTGCCATAGCGAGTCTGCTTTTGATGTCTTCCTTGCTCCGTCCGTCATTGGTTATTTTACTGCCTAGGTAGCAGAATTCCTTAACTTCATTGACTTCGTGACCATCAATCCTGATGTTAAGTTTCTCGCTGTTCTCATTTCTACTACTTCTCATTACCTTCGTCTTCCTCCGATTTACTCTCAAACCATACTGTGTACTCATTAGACTGTTCATTCCGTTCAGTAGATTCTTTCTTCTACTTTCCTCTTCTTCTTCACTTTCACTCACGATAGCAATGTCATCAGCGAATCGTATCATTGATATCCTTTCACCTTGTATTTTGATTCCACTCCTAAAAGTTTCTTTTATCTCCATCATTGCTTCCTCGATGTACAGATTGAAGAGTAGGGGCGAAAGGCTACAGCCATGTCTTACTCCCTTCTTAATACGAGAACTTCGTTCTTGATCGTCCACTCTTATTATTCCCTCTTGGTTGTTGTAAATATTGTATATGACCTGTGTCTCCCTATAGCTTACCCCTACTTTTTTCTGAATCTTGAACAGCTTGCACCATTTTATATTGTCGACCCGCTTTTTTCAAGTCGACAAATCCTATAAACGTGTCTTGATTTTTCTTTAGCCTTGCTTCCATTATTAGCCGTAACGTCATAATTGCCTCTCTCGTGCCTTTACTTTTCCTAAAACCAAACTGATCGTCACCTAGTGCATTCTCAATTTTCTTTTCCATTCTTCTGTATATTATTTTTGTAAGCTGCTTCGATGCATGAGCTGTTAAGCTGATTGTGCGATAATTCTCGCACTTGTCAACTCTTGCCGTCTTCGGAATTGGGTGGATAATGCTTTTCCGTAAGTCAGATAGTATGTCGCCAGACTCATATATTCTACACACCAACGTGAATAGTCGTTTTGTTGCCACTTCCCCTAATGATTTTAGAAATTATGATGGAATGTTATCTCTCCCTTCTGCCTTATTTGACCGTAAGTCCACCAAAGCTCTTTTAAATTCCGATTCTAATAGTGGATAACCTATCTCTTCGAAATCGATTCCTGTTTCTTCTTCTATCACATCAAACAAATCTTCACCCTCATTGAGGCTTTCAATGTATTCTTTCCACCTATCTGCTCTCTCCTCTGTATTTAACAGTGGAATTCCCGTTGCACTCTTAATGTTACCACCGTTGCTTTTAATGTCACCAAAGGTTGTTTTGACTTTCCTATATGCTCAGTCTGTCCTTCCGACAATAATATCTTTTTTCTTGGTCTTCACATTTTTCGTGCAGCCATTTCGTCTTAGCTTCCCTGCACTTCCTACTTATTTCATTCCTCAGTGACTTGTATTTCAGTATTCCTGATTTTCCCGTAACATGTTTGTACTTGCTCCTTCAATCAACTGAAGTATTTCTTCTGTTACCCATGGTTTCTTCGCAGCTACCTTCTTTGTACCTATGTTTTCCTTCCCAACTTCTGTGATGGCCCATTTTAGAGACGTCCATTCCTCTTCAACTGTGTTGCCTACTGCGCTATTCCTTATTGCTGTATCTATAGCGTTGGAGACCTTCAAACGTATCTCGTCATTCCTTAGAACTTCCGTATCCCGCTTCTTTGCGTATTGATTCTTCCTGACTAATGTCTTGAACTTCAGCCTACTCTTCATCACTACTATATTGTGATCTGAGTCTATATCTGCTCCTGGGTACGCCTTACAATCCAGTATCTGATTTCGGAATCTCTGTCTGCCCATGATGTAATGTAATTGAAATCTTCCCGTATCTCCCGGCCTTTTCCAAGTATACCTTCTCCTCTTGTGATTCTTGAAGAGGGTATTCGCTATTACTAGCCGAAACTTGTTACAGAACTCAATTAGTCTTTCTCCTCTTTCACACTTTGTCCCAAGCCCATATTCTCCTGTAACCTTTTCTTCTACTCCTTCCCCTACAACTGCATTCCAGTCGCCCATGACTATTAGATTTTAGTCCCCCTTTACACACTGCATTACCCTTTCAATATCCCCATACACTTTCTCTATCTGTTTATCTTCAGCTTGCGACGTCGGCCTGTATACCTGAACTATCGTTGTCGGTGTTGGTCTGCTGTCGATTCTGATTAGAACAACCTGGTCACTGAACTTTTCACAGTAACACACCCTCTGCCCTACCTTCCTATTCATAACGAATCCTATACTTGTTATACCATTTTCTGCTGCTGTTGATATTACCCGATACTTATCTGACCAGAAATCCTTGTCTTCCTTCCACTTCACGTCACTGCCCCATACTATATCTAGATTGAGCCTTTGCATTTCCCTTTTCAGATTTTCTAGTTTCCCTACCACGTTCAAGCTTCTGACATTCCACGCCCCGACTCGTAGAACATTATCCTTTCGTTGATTATTCAATCTTTTTCACATGGTAACCTCCCCCTTGGCAGTCTCCTCTCGGAGATCCGAATGGGGGACTATTCCGGAATCTTTTGACACTATCACCAGCGGTCGAAATAACAGACATCTTATCCGCATGGTAGTAACGGATTGTGCAACCACGTCTCGATCCATGAGTCAATAGAAGGGAAATTTTGCAAAACATCACTCATCTGCACGAACATGCAGCAGCATGGACTATCAGCTCGGAGACCATGGCTGCGGTTGCCCTTGACGCTGCATCACAGACAGGAGCGCCTACGATGGTGTACTCAACGACGAACCTGGGTGGACGAACGGCGAAACGTCATTTTTTCGCATGAATCCAGGTCCTGTTTACAGCATCATGATGGTCATATCCGTGTTCGGCGTCATGGCGGTGAACGCACATTGAAAGTGTGTATTCGTCATCGACATGCTGGTGTATCAGCCGGCGTGATGGTATGAGGTGCCATTGGTTACACGTGTCGGTCACCTCTTGTTCACATTGATGGCACTTTGAGCAGTTGACGTTACATTTCAGATGTGTTACGACCCGTGGCTCCACCCTTCATTCGACCGCTGCAAACCCTGCTTTTGAGCAGGATGAGGCACGACCGCATGTTGCAGGTCCTTTATGGGCCTTTCTGGAAACAGAAAATGTTCGAATGCTGCCATGGCCAGCACATTATCCAGGTCTCTCTCCAATGGAAAACGTCTGGTCAGTGGTGTCCGAGCAACAGGGTCGTCTCAATACACCAGTCACTACTCATGATGAACTGTGGTATCGTGTTGAAGCTGCATGGGCAGCTGTACCTCTACACGCCATCCAAACTCTGTTTGACTCAATGCCCAGGCGTATCAAGGCCGTTATTACGGCTAGAGATGGTTGTTCTGGGCACTGATTTCTCAGGATCTAAGCACCCAAATTGCGTAAAAGTGTAATCACATGTCAGTTGTAGTGTAAAATATTTGGCCAGTGAATACCCGTTTATCATCTGCATTTCTTCTTGGTGTAGCAATTTTAATGGCCAGTAGTGTCTGAGTGATTACAAGAACGCCTTTACGCTTCGGGCTACGTTTGCCTGACACTCCTCACCTGGGGCTAGCTGTGACGTTAAGCAGACGGCTCCTGCAGCACTGGCAGCCTCTGGAGTGGCCATTCCTCTTTCGCACCCGGGTGCCGCCGGCGCGTTTGCGCCTTGGGCGGCCGGCTCACGCCGAGCCACAGAAATATGTCCGCATTCAGGCCGCCGCTTTAAGGAGCACTAACGTAAAACGACCCGGAAAGTTCTGCTGGGATTTGTCCAACCGGCGAACGCCCCGCCGCACGCTGGCAACGGCTCCCGACCTGCGCTCCACGGTTCGTAAATCCCACCACTCCCGCGGCGTTTCTCGTCACATTGTGGCACAGCGTGAAAGCCAGCCCCATATTGTGTCCAAAGACACAAGCTCAAACGCGGAAAAATCTGCTTGGCCTTTCTTGGACGAATTGTAACAGGAATCCCTACAAATACATTTCTGGAAAAAATCCCAACACCGTCAAATACTTAATGTAGAGTAATGAAATTTCGGGATTATACTTGCTTAGGTAACATATTTAGTGATTAACATTGTAAGGTCACCGGTTAATGTAATCGCGAGACAAGTGATTGCAAAGGTGAGATAGTGGTACATTAACATCCATTGTAACCGCCAGATCTCCAGGAGGCTTTTGATACCGTTACTCACAAGCGACTACTGATCACATTGCGTGCATACGGACTATCGTCCCAGTTGTGTGACTGGATTCGTGATTTCCTATCTGAGAGGTCACAGTTCGTAGTGATAGACGGTAAATCATCGAGTAGAACAGAAGTGATATCTGGCGTTCTGCATAGTAGTGCCATAGGCCCTCTGCTGCTCCTGATTTACATAAATGATCTAGATGATAATCTGAGCAGCCCCTTTAGATGGTTTGCAGATGACGCTATAATTTAACGTCTTGTAAAATCATCAGACGATGAATTCCAATTGCAAAATTATCTAGAGAGAATTTCTGTATGGTGCGAAAAGTGGCAATTGGCACTAAGGATAGAAAAATGCGGGGTAATCGACATGGGTACTAATAGAAAGCCGATACATTTTGGGTTTACGATAAGTCGCACAAATCTAAGGACTGTTAATTCGACTTGTTGTTGTGGTCTTCAGTCCTGAGACTGGTTTGATGCAGCTCTCCATGCTACTCTATCCTGCGCAAACTTCTTCATCTCCCAGTATCTACTGTAACCTACATCCCTCGGAATCTGCTTAGTGTATTCATCTCTTGGTCTCCCTCTACGATTTTTACCCTCCACGCTATCCTCGAATGGTAAATTTGTGACCCCTTGATGCCTCAGAACATGTCCTACAAACCGGTCCCTTCTTTTTGTGAAGTTGTGCCACAAACTCCTCTTCTCCCCAATTCTATTCAATACTTCATCATTAGTTATGTGATCTACCCATCAAATTTTCAGCATTCTTCTGTAGCACCACATTTCGAAAGCTTCTAATCTCTTCTCGTCCAAACTATTAGTCGTCCATGTTTTGCTTCCATACATGGCTAGAGTCCGTACAAATACTTTCAGAAACGACTTCCAGACACTTAAATCTATACTCGATGTTAACAAATTTCTCCTCTTCAGAAACGCTTTCCTTGCCGTTACCAGTCTACATTTTTTATCTTCTCTAATTCTACCATCGTCAGTTATTTTGCTCCCCAAATAACAAAACTCCTTTACTACTTTAAGTGTCTCATTTCCTAATCTTATTCCCTCAGCATCACCTGACTTAATTCGACTACATTCCATTATCCTCTGTTTTCTTTTGTTGATGTTCATCTTATGTCCTCCTTCCCAGACACTGTCAATTCCGTTCAACTGCTCTTCCAAGTCCTTTGCTGTCTCTGGTTGAATGACAAAGTCATCGGGGAACCTCAAAGTTTTTATTTCTTCTCCATGGATTTTAAAACCTGATCCGAATTTTTTTTGTTTCCTTTAATGCTTGCTGAATATACAGTTTGAATAACATCGGGAAGGGGCTACAACCCTGTCCCACTCCCTTCCCAGCCACTGCTTCCCTTTCATGCCCCTCGACCCTTATAACTGTCATCTGGTTTCTGTACAAATTGTAAATAGCCTTTCTCTCCCTGTATTTTACCTTTGCCGCCTTTAGAATTTGAAAGAGAGTATTCCAGTCAACATTGCCAAAAGCTTTCTCTAAGTCTACAAATACTAGAAACGTATGTCTGCCTTTCCTTAATCTTTCTTCTAAGATACGTCGTATGGTCAGTATTGCCTCATGTGCTCCAATATTTCTACGGAATCCTAACTGATCTTCCCCGAGATCGGCTTCTACCAGGTTTTCCATTCGTCTGTAAAGAATTCGTGTTAGTATTTTGCAGCTGTGGCTTATTAAACTGATTGTTCGGTAATTTTCACATCTGTCAACACCTGCTTTCTTTGGGATTGGAATTATTATATTCATCTTGAAGTCTGAGGGTATTTCGCCTGTCTCATACATCTTGCTCACCAGATGTTAGAATTTTGTCAGGACTGGCTCTCCCAAGGCTGTCAGTAGTTCTAATGGAATGTTGTCTACTCCGAGGGCCTTGTTTCGTCTCAGGTCTTTAAGTGCTCTGTCAAACTCTGCACGCAGTATCATATCTTCCATTTCATCTTCATGTACATCCTCTTCCATTTCCATAATACTGTCTTCAAGTACATCGCCCTGGTATAGACCCTCTATATACTCCTTCTACCTTTCTGCTTTCCCTTCTTTGCTTAGAACTGGGTTTACATCTGAGCTCTTGATATTCATACAGTACCTAGGAATTACAATGACGAGCAACTTAATCAGGAAAGACCACATAGATAATATTGTGGGGAAGGCGAAACAAAGACTGAGCTTTATGTGAAGATGGTAGCTGTTCTTTCTGACATGTCACTGAAGCACTATCCCGTGTGCCATAGGTGGCTCAGATGGATTGAGCGTTTGCCATGCAAGCAGGAGATCCTGGGTTTAGTCCCGGTCGGGGCATACATTTTCAACCGTCCCCGTTGATGTATATCAACGCCTGTCGACAGCTTAAGTTCTTTATTTAATTATCATTTCATTTTGAGAGCTGCACGGTCACGATGGTAGTTGTTCTTTCGGACATGTCCGAAAGAACTGATACCACCTTCATATAGTTAAGGCTAAACGTCCATTGACCTTCTTCTTCCTTGCTAGATGCACAGTCATTGCCCGAACTCTTACGGGACTTGGTAAGATTGTAGTGCAGCCGAGAGTAGTGAAAATAATGGCCAGGGGCGCTACGGATGTAGTGTGTGGACATTAAGTTGGGAATGTGGGTCTCATGGGGAGCGTGCAAGGGATAAGTCCCTTCAGTAGCATTACCATCTGTGCCCTCGGTGGCTCAGATGGATAGAGCGTCTGCCATGTAAGCAGGAGATCCTGGGTTCGAGTCCCGGTAGGGACACACGTTTTCAGCTGTCCCCGTTGATGTACACCAAAGTCTGTTGACAGCTAACGGTCTTGATTTATTTGTCATTTCAAGACGGAGCTTTGTTGGCAGAACACTTGAAAGATGCGACAAACCCACGAAACAGACAGCCTACATTACACTTGTACATCTTCTGCTGGAATATTGCTGCGAAGTGTGGGATCCTTACGAGGTGGAATTGACGGAGGACATGGAAAAAGTGGAAAGAAGGGCAGCTCGTTTCGTGTAATCGCGCAATAGGTGTGAGAGTGTTACTGATATAATACACGACTTGGGGAACAAAGGCGGTTTTCTTTGCGGCGAGATCTATTTACGAAATTTCAATCACCAACTTTCTCTTCCAAATGCGAAAATATTTTGTTGAGACCCACCTACGTAGGGAGAAATGATCATCATAAAAAAATAAGAGAAAGCAGAGCTCGAACGGAAAGATTTAGATGTTCCTTTTTCCCATGCACCATTCGAGGACTTAAGTGTGAACTGTAGACTAACCATGTAGATGTAGATGTAGATGTTGAATGGAAGCAGGCAAACGTGCGTCCATTGTCTCGTACAGATGCCGTATGTCAATTAGAGGAATGGTTGATGCTGGTTGTGGATAATGCTGGAGTTGTTGTCGATAATGTCCAATATGTGCCCCATTGGAGACAGATTTGGTGATTGAACAAATGAAAGCAACAGGTCCACCCTCAGGAGAACACGTTACATTTCAATAGCAGTAAGTAGGCGATTAATATCCTGTTCGAAAATACCATCTGGAATGCTATTCATGTAGAGCAGAACCGGAGGCTTAATCACCAGACTGACGTATAAATCTGCAATGAGTGTGGGTAGTATAACCATGAGAGTGTTCCTACTGTCATACGATATCCCACCCTAGACCGTAACTCTAGGTATAGGTCCAGCGTGTCTACCCGTAGACAAGTTGTCTTCAGGCTCTCAGCCACTGACCTGACCACCTTTTAAGCAACACAAGGGCAGCAAACGCACCACGTCACAAATAGATTTCATTACTCTCGCTTGAAACTACGGAAGTCGGGAACGGTGGTTGTTGGGGGTCAATGGAATGTGTGCTACAGGGCGTCTAGCTCGAACCTATTCTTGAAGTAGCTTATTTGTAACAGTTCGTTGTTCCTCTGCGGTGCCAACAGCTGCTCCAGTTGCTGCTGGAAACGCAGTACAATGTGGCAGAGCCGCACTCCGAATACGACGGTCTTCACTTTCAGTAGTGATAGCCTACATTGGCGTCTGGAACCCGGTCTTCTTGAGATAGCATTTTTCCGTGACGACCGCTTCCAGCAGTCATGTGTAGTGGCTTTAATCCTGCAAAGTCTTTCTTCAATATAGCACAAGGCACATTCAGTTTGCTGTAGGCGTATTAGACGACGACTTTCAAACTCAGGAAACTGTTGATAGTGGGGGCTTTGTCGTCTTAAAGGCATTCTTGTTTAACATCAACTCATTATGTCGAATCTAAAATAACGCTCACGACAGTCGCAGGTCGTATTTAAAGTGAACTTCATTCGCATATCCTATAGTGCAGCTCTAGAGCCACCTTTCTGCGACAACGCTAATTTTGAATAGACATTATCTTTGATAGAAAAACGCCCACCAGCTATTATCTGTCTTGTACAAGTCCTGTTGTTGAAAACTCTTTTCCGTCAGGGGATAATTACAATGAGTGGAGAGTCAATAACTTGGAACATTAACTATCTTTGCAAGTAGGATGGGATTCGAGGAATGCATAATAAACTTATTTGATGAACCTTGTTTCAGCAGGCCAAAGTGTGAACCGAATTACAATACATGCCTACGTCGAACTCGTGGTTCAGCACTGGGGGGGATCGGTTTGAAAATCGGTCAACGGTTGATTGAATATATAATAAACGTATATCGTCTGGGTCACAGTTCATTTTATTACCAAGTATCAGTTTCAATCTGGCCCACGGAAAAATTTTCGGGTCTAATTTGGAGACGGAAAAAGAGGCGATAAAATAAAAATATTACGAAGCGTAACATTAGAAACAATACCACCAAGGGTAGCACAAATAACATGAAACCACACACACCTGGCTTCACAAGGTGCAGTTCCACGACAGTGTCAGACGTAAAACTGACGTAAAAATGCAAAGGATGTAGTGAGGAAAAAATTGTATTTTCAGTCACGTGACATATGAACAAGACATCGGCTAACAAATCGATACAACAGTAAAGGAGATTCATTTATCAGAGTGCTCCGAAACGAGGTTTTGAATCGACAAGACGGGTTGCTAACGCCACTACTTAGGTCTTATTATGATGCAGAGTAACCGAACCAACGGCATGTTATCAACAATGTCCAGCTGAAACCGAAAAATGAATGAGAATAGTTTTAAATGTCAAATACAGTTTCTGATTCTTGGGAAAAATACGTCACCTATAGTGAACCTCAAAGTAAATAGTAACGACACAGCTTATTCTAGGCCGCTACACGTCAGGAGAAATGGTCAGGGGTATACAGTCAGACAGGCATAGCATTAACAGATGTTTATCGAAGCGTTGTACAGCATGCATTGGGTGTGTGTAGACAGTGTAGACATAGCCGATCGCGGAATGCGTTGACGCCCCGATCACGTCGATGACGTCCGCCGCCAACACCCAAAGACGATTGCGGCCGCACAGACCCTCTGGAGTCGTGTCGGCTAAGCATTGTCCCCATATCGAGCTCTTGGGTGCGACAGCCGATGCTAGATGTTCTGTTGCCCAGTAACAACGTGCCACTCAATCCCAAAGGAAGAAGAGGACGATGACCGAAGACGTACGTCTAGATGCTAGGAGGCCGTGTGGTAGCGCCTGCCACAGTCGGATCGTAGAGAGGTTTGCAGTCCGTCAGCAGAGGTCGCTCAGAGGGCGGAGGCTGGTTGGATCCAAGCTTCCTGCACTGGTAAAACGTCCCCTACGTCCTGCAGCCACCACGCCACAGGTATGGCACGCCTCGTTTCGGAAGTGGATGAGTTAATCAGCGGAAGGTAGCGAACCGACTTCCGCCATCAAGTGTTCGTCGTCGTTTCCCTGAAACTCAAGAGTCCATCCTTCTCTCCGGTTCAAGGCGCGGACAGAATGACAGCACGACTGAATGTTTGAGCCCTTAACCTCAATTATTTATACCCTTATAGATGCTCTTCTGATGTAGGCCTACTGGAGAGGCACGAATAGGTTGGCTTCACATTACTTGTCCTGTCAGCTTTTCCTAGCTCTCTGTGTTCTGAGCACGAGCTGCTTGGCTCAGTAAGATTTATACATCTACATCTAAATTTACACGGATATTATTCAAATCACATTTAAGTGTCTGGCAGAGGGTTCATCGAACCACCTTCACAATTCCCTATTATTCCAATCTCGTACAGCGCGCAGAAAGAATGAACACCTATATCTTTCCGTACGACATCTGATTCCCCTTACTTTATCGTGGTCATCATTCCTCCCTGTGTAGGTCGGTGTCAACAAAATATTTTCGCATTCGGAGGAGGAAGTTGGTGATTGGAATTTCGTGAGAAGATTCCGTTCCAATGAAAAACGCCTTTCTTTTAATGATGTCCAGCCTAAATTCTGTAGCATTTCTGTGACACTCCCTCCCATATTTCGCGATAATACAAAACGTGCTGCCTTCCTTTGAACTTTATCGATGTATCTGTCAATCCTATCTGGTAAAGATCCCACACCGCGCAGCAATATTCTGAAAGAGGAATAGACTAGCGCAGTGTAGGCAGTCTCCTTAGTTACATTTTCTAAGTGTCCTGCCAATGAAACGCAGCCTTTGATTTGCCTTCCCCACAACATTTTCTATATGTTACTTCCAATTTAAGTTCTTCGTAATTGTGATACCTAGGGTATTTAGTTGAATTTACAGCTTTTAGATCAGAGTGATTTATTGTGTAACCCAGGTATAGCGAGTTCCTTTTAGCATTCAAGTGGATGACCTCACACTTTTCACTATTTAGAGTCAACTGCCACTTTTCGTACCATTCAGATATCTTTTATAAACAGTTTTGCAATTTGTTTTTAACTTCTGATGACTTTATTAGTCGATAAATGGCAGCGTCATCTGCTAACAACCGAAGACGGCTGTTCAGAGTGTCTCCCAAATTGTTTACATAGCCTATAGCACTACCTTGGGGAACGCCAAAAATCGCTTCTGTTTTACTCGATGATTTTTCGTTATTTACTACGGACTGTGACCTCTCTGAAAGGAAATCACAAATCTAGTCACATAACTGAGAATATATTCCATAAGTACGAAATTTCATATCAAGCCACTTGTGTGGTATAGTGCCTTCCGGAAAGTGTGAATTTCTTGGTAGCATGCAAGTGCCCGAGCTACAAAATATACTAGTGAGGTAAGACTATGTTAGCTTTTTCACGCATTCGACCGTTGAAAGGTGTCGCCAACTCGCGTCTTCCCGGCGTGTTTTGTTATAATGTCAACTGTGCCGCCCAGTGACTTACTTGATTATCTCATAAGCCGGCCTGGCCCCTACCGCTTTATCGAAATTTTCCAGGGCGCAGCAAAATAGTGATCGTACATTTCCGTTCATGTGTGTGCATTTCCTAAGATAGTA
This sequence comes from Schistocerca gregaria, assembly GCF_023897955.1. Taxonomy (NCBI): domain Eukaryota; kingdom Metazoa; phylum Arthropoda; class Insecta; order Orthoptera; family Acrididae; genus Schistocerca; species Schistocerca gregaria. The sequence goes on from NC_064925.1 coordinate 148,566,694, forward strand.
CGATATTAATAAATAAAATAATTTGTATGATCATAGTCGATTACCTGTTGAAACATCTTAAAAACCTCGCCTTCATTCGAAAAATAAAAATAGCGATCGCTCCTACTGTCAGGCAAAATCGTAAAAGTGAAATTTTGTTACAGAAACCACTATAACTTTAAGGAAACAATGCTTCTACATGTGATCAAAGACAATGAGATGTAGTATCGTGGGGAAAATAAAGTAGGCTACATACTGTGATATTTACCATTGCAGATGCACTAGAGTCTTTATTTATGCCTGACACAGGCAATATTCCCCGCTAACCATCTTCCATCTACGGGAACCCAATTTTCTACTTGTTGGTTATATAGATACGAAAATACCATGGAAATGATCCGTGAACTCAGAAGGGAATCCTTGGAGGGAAGAAGAAAATCTTGTCCGGAAACACTGTTCCGGAAGTTTGGAAATCCAGTATGCGCAGCACACTACAGAACTATTCTACTGCCTCAGACATCCATTACAAGTGAGGAGCGCAAGGATAAAATAGCTGTCTCCTTGAATTATCTGCGTCTAATGATAGCGCTAAGAGTGGGTGTAGTATGTAGAAGATATTTGAGTTGCTTGATGAACGTCACAGTCGTTTCATTTGGGCCAGTGTCTGGGGATCTGAGGATGGTTTTACACAGAGTGTAAGAAAACGATGCCGACGAACTCTCACGGTTTGTAGAGAGTGTATTGGAGAACAAAGTGAGGGGATCATGGCAGAAAAAGCCATATAACGACTCTGCTAAGTTACTCCTTCGGCGTCCGGCAGCTTAGGTGAGTGGTGACGAGTTATCCTACCATGCAGCGTCCCAAAGTTCAATTACAGGCTGGATTGAAGAGTTTCTCCACTCGTGGATTAAGTGCTGTATTGTTCTCATCAACATTTCATCATCACAGACTCGCAAGTCACCCACTGTGTCGTCGCTTCAAATAAGATTTTATTTGCGGCCTAACTCCACCGTGTGATGCCTCCTGGCCATCAGTCTCACACGATCCTCTCATTTATTGCTTCGGCAAAAAACTTGAACTGTTGCGTCGGTGGACCGCTAAAGGAAATACAGTAGGCCTGACAGCACCTGCCGGCCGTTGCGGCCGTGCGGTTCTAGGCGCTGCAGTCGGGAACCGCGCTGCTGCTACGGTCGCAAGTTCGAATCCTGCCTCGGCCATGGATGTGTGATGTCCTTAGGTTAGCTAGGTTTAAGTAGTTCTAAGTCTAGGGGACTGATGACCTGAGATGTTAAGTCCCATAGTGCTCAGAGCCATTTTAACCTTTTTTTCTGACAGCACCTGGACATAGGTGGCGTAGATTGCATCTCACATTATCGTGGAACGAATAAATTCGCAGCTGCTTCCGCATGGTGGCCTCTGTAAGTTGACGCATAATTGTAATGGAATATGTCTGCCACTAGCGTGCCGACAGGTTCTCTAACTCGATCCATACTACACTCACATACAAAATGAAGACCCAAAAGCACCAAGTAAGTTGAGAAATAACTTCGAGGGATGTTTCTCCATTCTTTATACGTAATTAAGGTGGCAATCGTAACTGTGATTCTCTCTTAGCTGCCACAAGTATTCCCGCTAGGATTTTTAAAAGAACATAGCAGATTTTTGCTTATGTGTTTGCACACACGTGCCTTGAGTTGGAAAGTTTACGAAACGTCACACAAACGAAGCTGGCAACAAACGTAACGGTAAAACTGTGCAGGAACCGACAGGGACGTCAGAGGAGCTCACAAACAATCAAGGGAACTTTGGTTTCTGGTAGCACGCGAATTCAAACGTGTGAGCAGGCAGTATGCATTCTCTCATCCGTAACAATTTGTTTCATATTTTGTGTCTATCAGTGCTTTAAAGGGATATGCTTTACACTAATACAGTGTAGGAGTGTAATTGATTGTTAACTTGCTACAAATTGCTAGTTTAATTCATCGATATGTCGTGATACTTGTTTTATGCACTGACCCATGGTATCCTATGTAAGTTGAGAGTGCCGTGAGTCGAATTGGTCTTTTAATAGTGCTTTTCTCTACAACATCTTGTACGAGTTGTAGTGTAGGCTTTAGGACTGGGAGGGGGCAGGGGTAAGGTGCAGACGCGGAGCTCAGTTCAATAATTATTTCACATAACATCAACAGAATAGAACTACACTTTAATGAAAACAAAATAATTATGTAGCCCGTAACGATACCTCAGAAGGTCCCCATACAATCAGCACAGAAGCGTATTCCATGAAATAGAAAGGTAGTATCCAGTTTTTGTTCTTAACAATTTACAGTGCATGGGTATGCCATAACCACTCATCATACTCTGAGAAAACTTCAGCAGTAAAACAAAACATAGCAAAACAAACATTAGATATAACTATGTTAATATACACAATTACAAAATGATCTATTATTACTTTCACCAGACAGCTATCGCAGCAAACTATACATAACTCTCTACCAAACTACCTACACGTATATATCAATAAATTCTTATACAGTAACACAAACAATTACATATTCACGTAGAACAAGTAAAAATATGAATTCTATATACTCCTCCGCGAGAAATTGTTCAAACGAAACAGTTTAATGTTTGTACAATTAATCCCACTCACAGCGCGTAGTTAACAAATGAAACAGCTGTCGCTCACAGAGCACACACCTACGATATTGCGCGCCATCAACATACAACCACAGTGTGTCACACCGCAACCGCAGACACATCCGTGCAGAACATTTGGCAAGCAAACACACCCAATGCTCAGTTCTTGTACCACACAATGCACTTCTTTCCTGAATCATCAGTCTTCTGACATATGTGATGCGGACCGCCACTTATTTCTCTCTCCCTCCTATCTTTTCACCGCAGAGTAGTACTTGCAAGCTTCGTCCTCAGTTATTCTGTACATGTATTCCAATCTTTGTCTTTCTCTATAGTTTGTACCCTCTGCAGCTCCCTCTGGTCCCACAAAGGTTATTTTGTTGTGCCTTAACAGATGTCCTATCATCCTGCCCCTTCATCTTGTCAGTGTTTTCCATACATTCCATTCCTCTCCAATTCTACAGAGAACTTCGACATTTCTTTCCTTATCAGTCCACTTAATTTTCAAATTTCTTTTGTAACAATGCATCTCAAATGTTTCGATTCTCTTGTGTTCTGATTATCCCACAGCTCGTGTTAGTGTCATACAATGTTGTGCTCCAAATGTGCATTCTTAGAAATCCCATTTTTGAGTTAAAGCCTATGTTTGATACTAGTAGAATTTTCATTGCCAGTGCTAGTCTTCTTTTTTATGCCTTTCTTGCTCTATGCGACTTTGGGTATTCTGCTTACTAGGTAGAAGAATTGCTTTAACTTTGTTTACTTCCTGATCCCCATTTCTGATATTAAGTTCCTCGATGTTCTCGATTCATTAATTTCATCTTCCTTAGATTTATTCTCAGCCCATGTTCTGTACCCATTACATTCAACGAATCCTGTGATTTTTCAGTTTCAACGCGTATAGAAGCATCGTCTGCGAATCTTATCCTTCAGCCTGAAATTTAATCTCACTCTTGTAACTCTCTTTTATTTCCGTCCTTGCTTATTCGATGTATAATTTGAACAGTAAGAGTGAAAGACTGTATCCCTGTCTTATTCCCTTTTCAATCCTAGCACTCCATTCTTGGTCTTTCACTCTTATTGTTACCTCCTGGTTTTTGCACAAATGATATAATACCCATCTTTTCCTGTAGATTACCCTAATTTTAATCAGAGTTTCATGCACCATTTTACATTATACAATGTGAGCGTCTCTTGAATTCTCTTCGGTCTTGCTCCAGTTATCAACCGCAAGGTCTGAACTGCCTTCCCTAAAGTCAAACTGATCATCTAACGGATCCTAAATTTTCTTCTCCAATCCTCTACATATTATTCTGGTCAGCGATTTGAATGCATGAGCTATTAAACGTATTGTGCCACAATTCCCGCACTTATAGGCTTTTTTTATCTTCAGAACAATGTGGACGATGTTATTTCCAGAAGTCTAATGGTATATCGCCGGTCTTATAAATTCCACACACCAGCGAGCATAGTCATTTGTTGCCACTTCCCCCAATGATTTTATCAATTCCGATCGAATGTTATCTATCTCTTCTGCCTTATTTGATTTTAGGTCGTCCGAAGACTTTTTGAATTCTGGTTCTAATACTGAATCTCCTATCTCTTTCCTATAGACTATTATTTCTTCCTTTATTAAGTCGTTAAACAAGTTTTGCAATTCGTAGAGAACATCATTGTACTCTTTCCGCTTATCTGCTCTCTCCATTCACTTTAACAATGGAATTCGCATTGCACTGTCAGTGTCAGCGCCCTTAATTTAAAATTCACGGAAGATTTTTTTAATGACTTTTCTTTATGCTGAACCAGGCTTTCCGACACTCAGATCTTTTCGACTTCTTCACACTGTCAGCATCTGTTTATTGGGAGAATTTTAGGAAAGTGTGATTCATCTGTAAAGGAGACCGCATGTATGAGTATAGTGCGACCTACGCTTCAGTGGTACTCGAATGAGTCGGATTCATACCAGGTCGGGTTAACGGAAGACAACGAAGCAGTTCAAAGGCGGGCTACTAGATGGAGATACTTCGTTAACTAGTATGGGAATCCCTAAACTGAAGACGACGTGCGTTTCGAGAAACACTATTGAGTAAATATAGAGAACCGGCATTTAAAGCTGACTGCAGAACAAGTCCACTGCTGCCAACGTCCATTTCGTGTAAAGGACACGGAGGTAAGATACGAGAAATTACGTCTCACATGGAGACTTATAATTGTCAGTTTTCCTTCACTCTGTTTAAAAGTGGAACTGGAAAGGAAATGACTAGCAGCAATACGGGGTACTCTCCGCCATGCATCGTACAATGGCTTGTGGGGTATGTAGGTACATGTTAATGTCGATGTAGATGTCGATATATATATGATTGGGCTGCCTCATTTTTACACTGTGACTGCCAGGTGAGAAAGGGAAGGAAGAGGACTAGTAACCCTTTTTCTGAGTTATTCTACATTTTTGTTTATTTCATGAACTATATTCTGAACTGGGTACCATATTCTATTAATAAACAGTGATTGGCCGGAAAAGGAGAGAAGTATATCGGAGGGAGGGGGATGGGCAGCGGGAAGCGAGATCACGTGACTTGATGATGTAATGCATTCAATGTTACTGCCTCTGCCCCTGCGTAGATGCAACCAAATTAGGAAAGGTCAAAATGATACAAAGAGCATATCGAAACTCTACTTATGAAACAGCACTTGTGCACTTGTGTAAGTAAACCTCGTTGCTGTTTTGATATTATTATTGTTATTATTATTATTATTATGTTTAACATACTGCACAAACGGTGTGTAGGGGACAAAGGGGAATGACCTCTTTCGTGGGTGGAGTGGTTTGGTTGATAGTAGTCAGGACGGCCTGAAAAACAGCGATCTACTGTGTTTGCAGCATGTGGTAGGTCAGTATGGGATGGATGCCTGTTGTTCTGTTCTAAAAACAGCATTTACAGAAATTCTTTTATTCCATTTCAGAATCCCCAGATAAAGCTCCATACGGGCAGACTCAATTCGGACAGCAAAGTATACTTGGGTCAGCCAGTGTCCTGTTTGGAAAGGCAGCAGCGGTATTGGCTCAGGCAGCAAGCAGTGAGAACTGCATTCCCGTGTTGTGATGCTGACTCAAATCCTTAAGCAGATCATTTTGTGGCAGCTAGAGTATGCAGCATCACCGTTGGTGCAAATACACAGACCAATGAGAGATGCACCTCAGCATGCAGAAGCGAACTGTAGGCTCCAGTGCAGATGGCTGTGGACCATAGCATACATGGCATAAAAGAGAAATAGAATTTGTCTGCGTATGGCAATGAACAGCAGAGAAGTTTATCCATTCAGGTGATGGTGACTGAGCAGTTACCTGTCCCAAAAGTAGGCGGCCAGCAACAAATTGAACCTACTCAGAATCTGACCTGCTGGCTGGATAGCATCAGGTCGACAGTACTCGACCTTAACATGGGTAACAGACCCAATATACTGAGAAAGTGGCCCACTGGCTGGGTAGTGTCAATTGAGCAACATTCAGACTTAGCATGGATAGCAGAGTCACAGCTAGTGGAAACAGTGTCTGGCAGTGGAAGGTGTTAAGGCATTTCTAGTCATAGGCTTGCACAGCCCATCTCAGCTCTCTGCTGGTGACGACTGGATACTGCCTGCCTAAAATTAATAAGATCAGTATGAACTCGGTACTCTACTATTTCTGAAGCAGCAGTACTTCTCTGCCCTAAGCCATAAGAATACTACAGCGCCAAGTATGGCAGCAGTGCTGCAGTCTGTTCGATTGTGTTACCAGGTTCACAAATCTTACTGTGCTGCAATTTTGTAGTAACTTTTCCTTTCAGAAGCGCTGGATGGTATTTCTGCATTTTCATCGTAGAGGAAATATGGTTTATTTCACAAAAACACTTAATCACCTAGTGAAATTTCTTGCTTCAGCCTTGTTATTACATGTGTTATGTTGGTCAGGGGAGTCTAATGCTACACCAGGTGACGCCATAATGCAACATGGCTCCCATCTTCAGGAAATCTGGTTCACTGGGTCACAGACGATCTACATGCGTACAAAACGTCTTCGTAACACAACTCATAGTTTGACATACACGTAACATACGTTTTGATGTTTTATATACCACTCCAGCATGAACCACCACTTACTCACTAATCATTATACTATGGCTTATTCAGTTAAATGGCAACTAATGCATCGTGAGTTTATGTGCATCAATAGTTTTCTGGCTAAAATAGATACAGATGGTACAATGCAGTGTTAGAACCACAGGACTACCTATATCGAGGCATTCACATTTATGACTCTGTGACATCAATCATTACAGTATGCTGCACATGCTGGAACATCTGCTCTGCAGTAATGCATCTTTCCTTCATGGTCCAGTGAATGGAAAAGATCAGGTTAGAAAGTGTCACTGAGGTGAGCTAGGTTCTGATCTGCGAATACTTCCAGTGGTTTACCTGGCCTGTACGACAATTGCTGCGTCACATTCGTAATAGTAGTTCCATTTACGGTAGCTGGGAGACGAAGAGTGTTTCCTGAAATGTCACAACTTATACCATTAACTAGAAAACCACTGCCTTGCAAGTGCAGTCATATCACGCCCCTAGGTCTACGTTACTCATAGCATTTTGGAACAAACAATTAATGTTTGTTCGTGGAATATATCCATTGTATGGCTGCCCATTGAAAATAAGGTTGTATTGCTAGAATATATATTGTGGCTATTTGGTGAGTGGTTGTTTAACATACGCAGAGTACATTAGAAACATTCTGTTCTAATTAAATGATCCTGAGAATGGTTGTAATTATTTATTTTTCTGCAGTGCTGGGAGACTTTGCACGGCACATATGATTCTGGGATCTGGTCACACAGTTTCCTGTCTGAACATGTGTCCAAAGCAGCTCATTTCTCTTAAGACAAAATGAGATTTGTCAGAGGTAAAGGTCAGGCATATTGCTCACGTTACAACATATTTTATAAATAAACTATAGTATCAAGTTATAACATTCATTTAACACAAAATCGAGCAATCACTGAAATGTGATTGTTAAATTAGTTTTAAAAACAAATAGGCATACGCCAGTACTAGTAATGACCCAAAGAGATTGTACATGCCGTTTTTATTCTGTTCTCTGGTGCTTTTCCAACTGATGAACTCACTTTTCAGGTCTATTTTGATAAAGCATTTACACCCTCCTTGTAATCCAGTGTGTCCAATAGATTTGGTGATGGATGGACATCCGTAATCGTTATATTATTGAAATAGCTATAGTCACAACATACTCTTTACGTCTTTATATTGCCTGGTGACTATTTTAGTGCTATAATGACGGGTGCTCGCAATGGAGTATTGCTTTCCTGAATTATGCTATCACTCAATTAGTGGTTAATAAAATCTGCGATTATCGGTAAGACAAAAGAGGGCCTCGAATTACAACAATAATTTCTCTATGGTTAAGCTTTCTGCTAACGTTGCATCCTCCATTTTTTGCAAGTAATGGAGTTGTACTGGAGGTTTACTTATAAATATTGTCAACAAGTTACCCTTCTAGATAATGTTCATCTTAAACATGTACTCGGTCGACTAACAATCCTGTTGCCAAAATTGGGTTATAAGCTCTAAGTTATAAACCCATAATGAAAAACTCTCATTTGACATCCACATTCTGTATGTGTTTAACACCTGATGCGAAAAAAATTGTGATACATCTAATTCGTCACAGCCCTCTAGTGGTTCCACAACACACTATACGTTGACAAATGGTTGCGTTTTCGCATTTTATAACGTAATTTCCCTTTGCCGTGTCTCACGCTATCACACAAATCGCTTCTTAATGACATTGCACCCCGTTTGCCCGGGTCATCCTTCGGATGAGATGAAGGTTTTGCCAGTACGCTGTTGGCAAAAGTTTTCTCCAGTTGGGACAACGCCCCAGTGAGTTCTATGATATGCTGTCAAAGATAAGTTTCAGCGTGACATACAGAAAACCTGACCGTAGGATCAGGGGGTACCATTCACCTATGTGAGGAAAAACTTCCATAGTTCTCGGAACTGTTTTGCTTCAACCTAATAATCTAATATAGCTGAACCTAGCAGCTATACATCATTATTTCTCATTCCACGAACCTTTGTCACAGAGGGCCTAACTGCCTCCTCTGCAAGAGTTGCAGATTTGGCACATTTGTCTAAGAATAATCTATGCTTTGTACCATGTATGCCAATAAACACTCCAACTTTTCATATGTCTCTTGCGACTGGGCGGTGTATATTAGTAGTAAATTACACTCTTGAGATGGATTGTGATAATGCAACAAAAAGAATTAGAGATCGCGATTTGTTTCTCGTTCATAGTTTATTCAGTCCGTGAAGTTTCTAATTTATCTCTGTCCCCATGTGCATTCCGCATGAATAATGTCCGGTAAACAAAACAACAGAGGAAGATATGAAGCAACTGTTACACCTGTCTCCAAAGAGATGGCCTCCCCAGTGTATAGCTGAACTTCAGTAAGTTGGCTTTGCTATCCTCTATTGGGACCAACTCGAACGCTCTTCGCGTAAACCCACAGTTTGTAGGCAATAAGACTGAGTTGTATTTATGTAAAGTAAAGGCAGGTGTTGCCGACTAAAACACCGACACACTCACAGGAAACAGTTCCGTAAATAAAAAGAATTATTTTTAACTTTCACGCGATATGGTGTTGTATAAATAAATCAGATTTAGACATGAAAGGCTTAAATTTTGCGGCAAAGATCGTAAATGCACAGATAATGATCAAAATATATGCCAAAAGGAAGGACAATGCTATGGAACAATCGATACAACCAAATGAGCAGCCCCACTGTCTCAGTCACTGTATTATTAAATAACATGTCTAGTTGACTTAGTATGTCAAACTCTACGAAACAAAATCTAAGTCATCTAGTGTGGTTCAACACGAAACTAGATAAACTTTTTATCACTACAAAAAATATTCAAAATTCACGAGAAGAATCTCTGCAAAATTTTCACATGTTCAGCTAACTGCCTAAATATATACACAGCGACAGTCAAGTCCAAGAATGGAGAACGATATGAAAAACGTTTCAAGTCCTATCGACCTCTAAAATATCTTAGGTCTAGAAGTAAACTCGGCAAAGTTTTATAAGTTCAGCGTACTAGTGATGTGTATTTTCGAAAAGTTGTAAGTCCGCGAACACTGGTCGACTGGAAAAATCTTCTACGTCGAAACCACTAAATCTGGTGAAAAATTACATCAGAAATTCAATGCTTAGAAAAAATTCTCCATGTGCATAGTGTCACTCGCGGGCAATACGACCTGAGATCACACTGTCCGGATCGAAGAGGGCTGGCTCCTTCGTATCCTGCCAAGTGAGTCTAATAAGACAATTAGTGTAGCTTAAATACGAAAATCACAATTTAAACATTTGATACTCTTATTATATAGTAACTTACACGTAACTTGTCTTACCATTCCATTTATGAATGTGATTTATTTCTGTTTTTAACAGTTTGCTAATAGTTCACAATTTTAGATTAGTGTTGGAGCATATTTCCTATTTTTCCATACTAAATAGTTCAAATGGCTCTGAGCACTGTAGGACTTAACATCGGAGGTCATCAGTCCCCTAGAACTTAGAACCACTTAAATGTAACTAACCTAAGGACATCACACACATCCATGAACGAGGCAGTCTTCTAAAGTTCCTTACTTATTTCTAAATTACTTTTAGTCATTTAAATTTTATTTAGTGACAAAATAAAATTTTTAGCCACAAAAAGAGGTTTTTGCTCGTAATGCAAAAATTTGGAAGCATAGTCATAATTCTTGTAATGTGACCTGATAGAGCTCGACGAGACCATTCTTCTGGTGTATTATTTGTTGCAATCCCATTGCGCTTCGCTGAGATATAATTTTCCAAATTTCCTACAATGCAATAATGATTCAAACTTCTAGAATTTACCAAATTATTTGTGATAACTGTTGCTCGTTTCGTCTTTCACCATAGCCGTCATTTTCCATTTAAAATGACCTTATCGGCTCCTCTCTACTTTGACCGGTTCTGCTTTATCAGTCTTTGTAGTGTTATTCTACATGGCGGCAGGCATGCACTGGGTTAGCGATTTGCCTCCATTACCGAGTTGTTGCGGCCAAATTTTCTCTAATGCGCCAACGGCTCTGTTACATAATTCCGCTAGCTCATGTGTTCGCTCTTATCTTCGTGTGACAAGCCCCGGGCAGTTGACTATACGTTACCCTGTCGATCACAGACGGTACATACCTCGTTCCATCGCGACCGATTGTTGCCAGGTGGGCAGTATGCTCACATTCTGTACATACAAAGTTACTGGTAACGCCGTTAAGCGGATTTGTAGTTTCCATTAGTGTTTAATGACCAATTGCCAATATTTCGTCCTTGTCCATTTTGCCTTATTTCTACGCTGAAACTCTTGGTGCTCCGTCACCAAACACTTTTTATACTGTGTTTGGCGACACTTCCTCTGAATGTGATCCGAACGTCTACATAGGTAACATGTTACGTTGGTAGGGAGGACTTACGTTTTATCCCATAGCCCTGTCACTATCACTTCGAGCTGTGTGGTCACCCAGATTGCGCAAGCCAGGTTCTTCGGGGTTTCCGCATGTTCACGTCTTGACGTATTGGGCTACAACTCCCTTGCAAAACCATTCAACGTCCTGTTTTCCACCTGCAGCGGAATAACATTCTCCACTCCGTCATTCATTGTCAGTTCTTATTCGATACCCCCCCCCCCCCCTTACCTGGCAGCTCACGAAATCTAGAGCTTTTCTGTCTCTTATACCGCTTGAACATGCCTCCTTCAAGTTGCTCGAAAGTAAGCATGTTTTCCAAGCCTTCGTGACACATAGCGTCAAGAACAACTTGTTCATTTGCAACAACTGCTCATCTGTCTAAACTTGCAACTCCAAATAGATCATTTATAAATACCAACGCATCCCTCACTGGTTTGCCCAAAAGGAACTAACCGAATTTGCGGCAGATGAATCTAATGAGGGAGCAGTTCGATTCGACTAGGACTGTATTCTCTTAGAGCAATCAGTTGTCTATGCATGTCTGCATTATCAGCTTTCAACTGAGCAAAGTGGTTTAATGAACAATCGGTTTCTTCCTGCACGGTAAGAGCCTATGCCTAAGACGTTGTGGAGCTTTTGTCCAGTATCAGGCACAACAACAAAAACAATGGAGAGAATAACAAGTCAGGCAACTGTAATATTAACACACCACTAGTAATCCTTACGTCTAATCATGTGCAATTTTGACTTAGTATATTGTTTTGCATAACGACCAACGCTCCGACGCATGTACCATTTAACGTTTCCTGACACTGTACATGGTGTACTGCTGCCTAATAAGTTCCACTGCATACGCATCAGCTGATACATGCCTTCCCTATTGGTCGCTCAGAACCTGTGACAGATCTGTGGATGCTCAAGGCTTAACAAATACTACCCTCAACTTCCTATAACAGTCTCGTCTCTCATTCATAAACCTTTCACACGAAACATGAGACGGAGAAACAAAAACAATAGCCACTCGCTTCAAGAAATTCTTGGTGTTGATTGGTGTGACAAGAAACACGACCCTTCATACAGCTGTCCATGGCCGAAATACTTCTGGAAAAAGCTTGTACCAGCTGGAGTGAACAGCCACTATGGTGGGTGAGGGAGCTGGACTGCTAGTACGTGTTACTTATCCCACGACGGAGTAGCTTTGTCTCCGTTGCCCTCTTGGAACCTGTGAAGATATAAAAACAATGGCTAAAACTAAAATTCTCAATTGGAACCACCAGGCGGTATTGATCCTTTCTTCCTGAAAGCTACTCATACGTCTTCATTATATCACCAACTGATTCCGTTTCACTTTAAAATTTCGTTTTCTGATAACTGTTATAGTCTTTCTCGAAATTCAACTGTGGATGTCATAAACTGTTAACTACGCATAACGTGTTAAACGACCACATGTAGAAGACATTGGACCTGATAAATGATAAAAAATCTCATGTATGCTAAAGTAATACACACCACGTAAGAGCGTGTCTGAAAATTTCTCCTCAGAACAAACCACAGCAAGTGTTCTTTTGTAACTATTAATATTATTGAAATAATTCTTTCATTTGTCTTTAATTGTTTGATCATTTAATGAGAGTCCTTGGTACAGTGTGTTGAAAAAAAAATTCGTTGACAGCAACAGATGAACTTTTCCCTTACGGAAACACAATGTCATTGCCGTTGTATGACATAAAGAACCTGACTTTTGATGCGAAATGTTTTGCATTACAAAATGTGCACCGTAAATTAATCAAACCAAATTTATAACAAAATTATTTGGAATGGACTCAAAGTTCCCTTTACCCTCAGACAATAGTAAGCGAAAAATGGACACTAATAAATACCGTTATCTACAGTCTGTGGTACCCCCGAAGGCTTCGTTACTACGATGTTTTGCTTTCCATTCTTGACATCAACGATCTAGCAGCTGTTGCACTGCAGCTGCCCTCTATGTGTGTGTTACTACAAATGAATCATCTACTACGTTTAAACATGAACGTCCCTAGAATGCAATTTCAGGAAACGTTGTTACTTTCGTGTGTCATTTCTACCATAGCAACTGATCGGTCCGCAGTGGCTGATAGCCTCCTGAGGCACAGAAGGGTACGAACTCACTTTTCTTTTTCCTTTTTGTATCTCTGTGGGAAAGTGCCTTCCCCGTTATAAAACTTCCACTGGCCTCCTTTTGTAATTGATGTGAAAAATTGGGCTTCAGTCTTTGATGTTAACATATTGATATTATGATTAGAGCGGTACAGTTATGATAATATAGTGACGAGCTAACGGACTGCCACACTTACGGCACAAATGAATTTTTTGTTAGAGTGGCACATAGTGTCGGGACATCGTAAGACTAGAACCAGCTTTATTTATCAAATATCATTGTTAGTTAGGAATTTTAAGACAGTCATATTGTGTTTCTAGTGCACATACATGATTCATTCATTTTTGTTACCAACGTTCTAATGCCATCGCAGATTCAGCCTAAGTTAATGACGATGAATTGAGCGAAGTTGAGACGTACTGTACTTCGCTTCTAGATGTTGTACGTAATAGATGTTGTAAACACACACACACACACACACACACACACACACACACACACACACACACACACACACACACACATACATACATACATACACAGTGAAACAAACAGGTGGAAGCATATGGAGAAAGTACTTAATATGGTATAGCCTCATTGGCCATAAAAAGAGTGTGGAATAGCTGGAGGCATTACCATGCAGTATTAAAGACTTCAGTAATTTTGACATGAATAAGAGACAACAGGAACACGTGAATGAGATGACTGACGCGTATGTTGAATGAGGGACAGAAGATACCGACAAAACAAATTTCTCAGCTAGGTCCGTCTGAAAACACTCCGTTTGGCATTGTCCGCAGAGATGATGTAGTGGATGAAACATCGCTTCTCCGTGTGGCCCCAGACATGAAGCACCAATCACAGCAATGCGTGGAGTCCATAGCACAACACCAAAGAAGCGTTCAGGTTTGTCATAACAGATTCTTTTACTGATTGCTTTGCAAACGACATTTACTTATTTATTGATTTTGGCCTTAGATTAGATTAGATTAGATTAGTTTTTCGTTCCATAGATCCGTGTTGAGGAGGTCTTCGTGGATGTGGAACATGTCAATATTTCTTTAAGCTGAAATAACAATACTAATAGTATAAATATATACAACACATAATTTGTTTCTATTAAAAAATTCGTCAATGGAGTAGAAGGAGTTGGCCACTAGTAAGTCTTTCTTGCTCCTTTTAAACTGATCTTTACTTGTAACTAAATTTTTTTATGTTTGCTGGCAAATTATTGAAGATGAGTGTTCCTGAGTTGTGGACCCCTTTCTGAACTAAAGTAAGTTCTTTTAAGTCCTTGTGCAGATCATTTTTGTTCCTGGTATTGTATGTAAGAACTGAATTGTTTGTTGGGAAAAGAGATACATTATTTAGGACAAATTTCATTAAGGAGTAAATATACTGAGAGGCAGTAGTTAGTATACCCAGTTCTTTGAAGACGTCCGTGAGTTTACTCCACAAATAATACGTATTACACGCTTTTGGACTCAGAAAACTTTTGTTTGACTTGAAGAGTTACCCCAAAATATTATACCATATGACTTTACGGAATGAAAGTAGGCAAAGTATGCAAGCTTGTTCACTTTTATGTCGCCTATGTCTGCTAACACTCGAATTGCAAATATAGATTTGTTAAGGCGTTTCTGCCTTCCGACTGATTTTATACGGCCTCGATTTCCTCACCTGTGCCAAACCCTCAGAGTAGTTCTCGCAACTAACGTACTTCAATTATTTGTTCTGAGAATTCCAATCCCTTTTTTCCTCGAATACATTTTGGACTTTACAGCTTCTGTAGCTCTATCGAAACTGCTGCCATATATCTTAACGTATATTCTAATGTTCTTCACACTTTTAACCGTGTATTCCACAGGAGATTTTCTCATTTTTAAACTGATACGTCCACTTAATTTTCAATATACCAGTGCAACAGAACATTCCAAACGATTCCATTCTGTTCAGGTATGGTTCGTGATTCACTTCCGTACGATACTGTACGAAGAATATTTTCTAAAACTGTGGTACTTTGCTTTCCATTCGTTCTTGCCTCTTCCGTCACGTATTATTTTACTTCAAACGTAATATCATCCATTTCGTCTAGGACGAGGTCGCTAGTTCTCACTTTCGTTATGTATCGCTAATTTCATTATCGCTAATTTCATTTCATTTCTCTCTAATACGTTCATCTTTCTTGGGTTTGTGTAATAACTGGCAAATATTATGCACGTCCCCGGATCGAAACGAATGGAAAAGTGAGCAGACGCCTGGACTGAAATACACGGCAATATTAAATTGCTCGAGAAAAGTCTTTGGAGACGTGAAAACTAAGATAAATATTTAAATAGCTGAATCATTAAAACTATTGACCAGATTAGGATGTGTGCCTCACTTTTACCCTCGTACCTAATGTTGCGTTGGCAGTAGAGCCAACACCGTGTTACTAGAGGAGGCCGAATTGCAGGGGTTTTAGCTCACGCAGGCTGGCGTGAGGAGGGAAGGACTATACTGACGTGAGGTCTGGAACATGACAAGGAATGGGAATTCAGAAAGCGGACGTAATTAGTTTGATACTTAACTTAGATCCATTAATGATGAACGTCGCTCTTGACGGTACATGAATCACAATATTATCTGTTCAGAAGACATAGTAACTGAATATGGCGCCTTGCTAGATTGTAGCAAATGACGTAGCTAAGGCTATGCTAAACTGTCGTCTCTGCAAATGAGAGCGTATGTACACAGTGAACCATCGCTAGTAAAGTCGGCTGTACAACTAGGTAAGTACTTGGGAGTCTCTCTAGACTAGACCTGCCGTGTGGCGGCGCTCGGTCTGCAATCACTGATAGTGACGACACTCGGGTCCGACGTATACTAACGGACCGCGGCCGATTTAAGGGCTACCACATAGCAAGAGTGATGTCTGGCGGTGACACGACACCTAAAGTAATACCTTGCAGCAAAACGTTTTCAGGAAAGTGATATCGCTACTGCAGCACTATATTTCGATCTCATACTGCTTCTGGACTCGTCCGTTATAGATGCAGTCCATTTTCTTATACGATCAATGGAACTACTGCAATCACTGATAGTGGCGACACTCGGGTCCGACGTATACTAACGGACCGCGGCCGATTTAAGGGCTACCACATAGCAAGAGTGGTGTCTGGCGGTGACACGACACCTAAAGTAATACCTTGCAGCAAAACGTTTTCAGGAAAGTGATATCGCTACTGCAGCACTATATTTCGATCTCATACTGCTTCTGGACTCGTCCGTTATAGATGCAGTCCATTTTCTTATACGATCAATGGAACTACATTAACTTTCGAACTACAGATAAATATTGCGTATCATCTAAAAATCGCAATGGGAGGCACGTGTATTTGGTTGTCATTCCTTATTTCTTCTGTCTTACCAATCGGCTTATAATACACGTTGATCTCGTGTGAGCTGTCAGGCAGGTGTCGCATCAAGATGATAGTTTTCTGACACCATACACACAGTTTACGTACTCATCACAAGGAAATTAATGCCCAACGGCTTCGTCTGCGGCTGCGTGCTGTGGTTTTACTGGGCTCTTACCGCACAGTGCTGTTCCGCAAGAAAGGAGGATCAAACACGAATTAGCAGAGAACCGAACAAGGAGGTTTCCCTGCACGCGATTCCACTTGGCAGGATCGCCCACCTCGGCGGGCAGTGCCGACTGCCTCAGGCTGCCACGCGATAAATTCCAGTAATAGAAGTATAAGTGGCTTTCTGCGGCCAGCACCCCACACCCACTCAGCAGCGTGGGCGGCTCTTCTCAGCCGACCTTTACCACCCCCTCCGTGCCTTTTCTGTTCACTGCGGACCAACTCCCGTTTCACCCGGCAGGTCTGAGCTTTCTATTACGGCCATCAGACGCCGAAAAGTTGGAAATTACAATGTCGGCTAATTGCTTCTCCGTGGGCGCAATTAATTAAGCCGGGCCGTCACGAAGCGACCGATAGTGGCGTGACCTCGGCCCACCTGTTCCGGCGTTCCGTAATGAAACCGGCCAGCTACCGTGTCCTCTCAAAATAACGTGCCTCCTAGGGCGCTCGCCACGTGTTCGGCACGATGACGCTCTACAAGCACCCGTCTTCCCCCAAACCCGCTCCCTGGGACGCTACTCTATTCAGCAGTTACTGATCACTATAATTACTTACTGTTGACTGCTTGCACAGAATGAACACCTGCACATACATCTGCATCTATACTCAGCAAAACCTGTGCGATGTCCGTGGCAGAGATCACAACGAATTACTTTCTGGGCCAATTTCATTTTGCAACCTTGTACTAGGTTACTTCTCGTTTCATTCGTGTACGGGGCACACAAGGAATGACTGCAGGAATATCAATGCGCACACGGAAATTTGTCTAATTTTGTCTGTCAAATCCCTACTAGACCGATTCGTAACAGCGGTGGTGTATTCATAAATTCTTGATCGAGTGCAAAGTTCCTGAAACTTTGTGAGTATAATTTCGAGGCTATCCTCAGGCATTTACCCGTTCAAAAATTCAGCATTTCCGTGACATTTTCCCCAGAGCCAAAGAATACTGTCACCATAAAAGTCAACCTTCTTTGCGTATGTTTATTAAAAATGAAATTCCTCCAAGGGCCCGCTATCCATGTAGAGCACGAGTTGATCGCACCGCGGACTTCTAGACTTTGCCACACACAACTGAATTCAGCAAAGTGTACAAACCTGAAGATGGCGTTGACGCATCGCCCAAACTAGTAGCTAAGAAAATAAAACATCTTAATCACAGCTGGAGGAATTTCATTTTTAATCAAACTTATACCGACTGTGTCCCACCTTCACCCAGTTTAAATATGAATGTACGGAGATTCTTTGTGTATGTTCTTATGCCGTTCATTATTCCCTGTTTTACATTCACTTATGAATTTTTTTATTAACAATCCGAACGAATTCAAAAGTAATAGCAGTGTTCATGGCTACAACACTACAGAAAGGATGATCTTCACTACTCAAGGTTAAATCTAACTTTGGCTCAGAAGGGGGAAAATTATGCTGCCACAAAAGTCTTTCGTCACTTACCTAAGAGCATCAAAAGTCTGACAGATAGCCACATAGCATATAAAAGGAAATTAAAAGAAATTCTTAATGGCAACTCCTTCTACTCGTTAGATGAATTTTTGGATGTAGTAAGTGGATAATTTCCCCAACACCCACAGAAAAAAATTAAGTGTCATGTAATATTTTGTGTAATGTAATGTAATATCTTTTATAGCCACCTTTTATTAACCTGACGCGTTCCACATCATTACGAAGTGTCGTATTCATGATCTATGTGACACGTACTAATCTAATCGAATCTAGTCTAATCTTGCATATTTTTCACCAGGTGGGAAGAATCCTACGACGAATCGCATGAGTGTTCCGTAATCTATCTCCCTTCTAGATTGATTGCATTTTCAAAACATCGTAGCGATGAACTGGCGGCTACAACATCCTTCACCTATTAAAGGGCTTATTATACTTCATTTACCCATCAGTTGTTATACTTTGGTATTTGTATGACTAATTTCCAATGTGACTCACTCAGCATGTAGTCTGCAGATGCTATTTTTTTTTTTTATTTCGTGTAGTTCACTATTTCAAATTTCTGGATACTGAAATAATTCGTAATCTTATAAAGATTGTCTGAATATGTGGATAGCTCCTTTCACATATTACATTCTTATTGCTAAACGCTTCAACGGCAATAAGTCTGGGATGATATTGTATTGCTTTCGAAGTCATTATTATACACGACGAGCAACGAGGGTAGCAATACACTTCCCTGTGCACGCCGGAGCGTACTTCTACATTCTTCTCTTCCTTCCAAGAGAAAATACTGCACCCTCCCTACCAAGACGTCCTCAACCCAGTGACAAATTTCGTTTGATATCCCAAAAGTTACTGCCGTATTGAGCCAAATTCTTTTCAAAAGTCAATAAATATCGTTACTGATAGCTTGAGCCATGGTTTTTAATATGTTATATGAGACGTATAAGAGTTATGTTTCCTCAATCCAGGCTGGTTGCTGTGCAAGAGGTCATTCTATTCTTGATACATCATGTTTGAGCTTATAGTAGGTTTTAGTATTCTATAACAAATGGAAGTGAATGACTGTGAACAATAGTGTCGTGTGTCACTTCTGAAAAGTGTAGCCTGTGCTCCCTTCCAAATACTGGGCACAGTTTTCTGTTCGAAATATCTACAGCCTATTATGGTTGGAAAAGGAGCTATCTCACTTGCATATTTTGCGTACAATCTGATAGGATTGCATCGACACCTTGAGTCGTGTTTTTCATTCGTTTTCTATCTCAACACCGCATACACTATCTACACACTTTGGACAAATATATTAAAATACCGCTAGGCAGTACCAGTCGTGACCTGAAGAGTGTTATGTGTAGTTGCGAGGGCATTATCTAGGAGTTAAGTAAAATTGAAGGTGGGCAAATTGTTGGTGTTCGTATGGTGGATGCTTCGCGTGGACGAAGTAGTCAAAGTGTTTGGTTTTACAAGAGGAAACGTACCGAATATTTATATCGCATACAGGGAAATTGCAAAAATATCATCCACAGAGTCACAACTCGAACGTAATTGTATGCGGAGTGATAGTGGCAGACTGTCTTTGAAGGGTATCGTGACATAGGGTACGAGAACAAGGGTTGCAGTATTAACTGCAGAACTTAATTTTGCACTCGCGAACACTGTAAACACCAAATCAACACGATTGGAGCTCCATAAGCTGAGAATTGCAAGATTAGCTGGTATTCCAAAACTACTTATCAGCGATGGAAACTCCTGTAACAGAAAAACGTGTACCGACGCCATAAAATCTGGACTTTGGAGCACTGGACGAAAGTCATTTGGGGGATGGGTTTTGTTTCATACTTTTTTCAAACTTCTGGCCTAGTTTACAACCCAAGAGTGAAAAATGGCGTCTATTCGCTGATGATCTGGGCAGCATTTCGTGGTATTCCGTGGACCCCATGACTACTCTTCAAGATCGCTTACCGCCAACGTTCATTGACCATTTTGGGTGATAAGGTCCATCCTATGGAGCAATGTTTGTTCCCAATTGGTATGCTGTGTTCCTTGATGACAGAACCCCTCTTCCCACAGCTCACGACGTCCAGGAATGGTTTGTGAGCGCGAGGATGAAATCTCGCATTCCCCCTGTCCACCACAGACACCACGTCTCAGTTCTGTTGACCCTTCGTGGTTCTCTTCAGTGAGAAGAGTGCGAGGTCGGTAACCACCTGCACCAGCGTTATTTGAACTTGCCACTATTTTGCAGGAAGGATGACATGATTCTTCTGGAAACTTTACAGGACCTACTCTTAACTATTCCGAAACGACAGGAAGCTGCTTTGAACGCAAAAGGTTTCCCACAGCTTATTAGACGTCTGTATAAACTCTGAATATCACTCGCCTTTGAGGAGGATGGGGCGAGTATTAATCCAGGACACGACATTACATCTTCCATTGGAAAGTGACTTTTGAAAGTAAAGTTCTGCGCTTGTATTTTTCCTCTGTTGTCCTCAATTTTAATACCTTTATAACTAGTAAGTGTCTGGACACAAGCCTTCGTATCACTGACCAGAACTTCTTTGGCTCATGTGAGACGTCTTTCGTGAAGACTCTACTACAGTAGTCATTGAAGACTTCAGGGATTGCCCTACTGAGGTCCAAATGCATTTCATTTGCAACTGATCTATCTGTAGCACTACTTTGAGCTTTTCATCTATGCTACAATAGTTATATTTTCTTTTGAAGTTTCTATACAGAGTTTGTGTACCATGGAGGGCCACTTTCATCATGAACAGTTTTACTACATAGCTGCTATCAGGTGCTTGGTTTTTCTAGACACGAGCTGCATTTCCCTACATGTAAAGTGCGATGAAAAGTTTCCATTCGAAGGTCACACTACCTCTTGCCTGCATGTCGGTCTTATATACCTGCATCGGAGTCGCGCTGGGTTGTATATACAGTGGAGCAAAGCCAGCCAACGGAAACTTTCTGATCGCCCCTTATACACTCAAGCTCATAAAGTAAGGATAATTACTGAATGTGGTGCCACACAACGTGGAACCACACAACGTGGCACTACACGAAACTGGCGCTAATAGCATAGGCACATAGGGACCACACACGACACGGATCTGTAAGTCCACGGTCTTGATGATAAGTTCAGAAAACCTTTCACAAACACATGTGCTACAAAACGCCACTGTTTCCTGCGCATGTACCCCGCCATCTATATGGGATATGATCGCCATGCACATGTACACAGGCCGCGCAACGGGTTCGCATACTCTGGATCAGGTGGTCGAGCAGGTGCTGGCCTATAACGTCCCATTCTTGCACCAATGCTTGTCGTACCTCCTGAAGTGTCGTATGGGATTGAAGGCGTGCAGCGAAACGTCGACCGAGACCATCCCAGTCATGTTCGATAGGGTTTAGGTCTGGAGAACAGGCAGGTACTCCATTCGCCTGATATCTTCTGTTTCAAGGTACTCCTCCACGATGGCAGCTCGGTGGGGCCATGCGTTACCATCCATCAGAAGGAAGGTGGGACCCACTGCACCCCTGAAAAGGCGGACATAGTGGTGCAAAATGACATCCCGATACACCTGACCTGTTACAGTTCCTCTGTCACAGACATGCACCAATCATAATGCCACCCCCCACCATCAAACCACGACCTCCATACAGGTCCCTTTCAAGGACATTAAGGGGTTGGTATCCGGTTCCTGGTTCACGCCAGATGAAAACCCGGCGAGAATCACTGTTCAGACTATACCTGGACTCGTCCGTGAACATAACCTGCGACCACTGTTCCAATGACCGTGTACTCTGTTCTTGACACCAGGCTCTACGGGCTCTCCTGTGACCAAGGCTCAGTGCAATGCACCTTGCAGGTCTCCGGGCGAATGAACCATGTCTGTTCTGTCGTCTGTAGACTGTGTGTCTGGAGACAACTGTTCCAGTGGCTGCGGTAAGGTCCTGAGCAAGGCTACCTGCAGTACTCCATGGCCGTAGGTGGTCACTGATGGTGAGATATTGGTCTTCTGTGGTGTTGTGCACTGCGGACGTTCCGTACTGTACCACCTCGACAAGTTTCCTCTTTGGTGGAATCGTTGCCATAATCTTGAGATCAAACTTTGTGGCACATGGAAGGCCCGTGTTACGACCTACTGTGTTTGACCAGCCTGAAGTCGCCCTATTATTCTACCGCTCATAACGTCATCAATATGTGTTCTTTGAGCTATTTTCAACACCCAGTCACCATTAGCACGTCTGGAAACGTCTGGACACTTACTCTCTGCATCGTACTCTGACATGCACCAACACACCTCTGCGTATGTGGACTGCTGCCAGCACCACCGTGCGACGACCGCAGGTCAAATGCTCCACATGGTCATACACCGAGGCGATTTAGACCCGCAAACTACCCTCGAGGGCGTTGTTTCACAATGTATCAGCATTGTCCTTAATTTATGAGCTTGAGTGTACTTTTGTCTCTAGGTAATTCTCGATACTCCTTGCGACATAGCGCTCCAGAATCAATATTTGCTGTATTGAACACGTAGCCTATGCCCTATGTACGTTGGTAATCGTTGTGGCTAAATCTTCTTCAAGGTCACTGACAGTAGTTTGTATGAGGATATCCTCAAAGACGTTAGGCCTTTTTGCTGTCCTTAAAATTAGTATAGTTTTATGTCACACAAACTATTGTTATTTTGCTGTTATTTGATACATTCCTGTTTGTTAACACAACGAGGCGTTGCTCCACCATTGATCACCAACAGTTAATCGTTTCTAGAAATGTTTTGGTTGTCATTTCAAAGAGGCTACTTGGCAGTGTGCAACACACAAGTTTGATGGGGTCTTTCCGAACTCCTAATTCCTTGATAATCGACTTCAGACAACGAGCATTAACAGATGTAAGAATCTGTGGTCGACATATATCTGCTCAGGAACGCGAGTTTCAGTTAAAGGTATGATCATTCGATGGGTTAGATGTGATGCTTCTGAGATTGTTTACTCGTTTGTTCAGTCTTAACTCTTTTTCCGATTAGATTTAGTTCTATTCCTGAATATCGCCCATGGTGTGTAAAGATTAATGGTCTCTTAGCCGAAATATAGAAACGTAAGTTTTAATCACTATATCAGAAGTTATCAAGATTTTTGTGCTATAGGGCTGCGTTGGAATGCCGCTATATCTCGGTAACGAGTATGCCTATCATTTTCTGCGCATACATTATATTCTACAGAAAGGATAGGAAATTTCATACTTGCTTCTACCGTAACATACACAGTTCCCCTTTTATGTTGATAATTTTTACCTTAGAACAGTCTAATCATAAGTGGAGAAGAAATGTTTTTCTTGCCATACTCTTTTCGCCTTGAGTGACCTGGAACATAAATACATTTTGGTTTAAACCACTTAGTTTACGTTCTGGACGCTGTATATTGAGGTTATAAACAGGCCTGACACTTAATGCTTATCTACGATGTAGTGATAATGCAAATTTGTACTTATAGAGATGTCGTAAATACTGGTCCACGTAAGTTCTTTTTCATGTTTTGCAACTATTCTTCTTCTACCTTGTGCCATAAGAAATTGCGTTTACTTGGTTGTTATATTTTGAACTTTGTTGTCAACTGTTAAACGTATTTATTATTAGCTGTTGAATGTGCCTTTGTGATATCAGCGATCTCTCTCTCTCTCTCTCTCTCTCTCTCTGTGTAGGGATGGTCGGGATTCGGGGTTGATAGAAGAATGGGGGAGAGGGCTACGTTCAGCAGAGGGTGACAGGAAAAGAAGTAATTAACGATGGCACTTCTGTTTATTCATCGAACGCTCTAAAGTTACAAAATAGGATTAGCATCATTTCTCTACCTCTCTTTTTTATTCTTTTTTAATGTGCACAAAAATTCTCTATTCATTTTCAATATCTCTATGTTGACGAGAGACTGTAGAAAGATCTTTTTCACCTTTCTCTCATGCAGGCGGAATGGAAGAAACGGGAATGGACTAAAAGGAAGTATTTCAGGTCCTCGTTCAATCACACATTTCAAATGATTGATTTAATTATATTGTAGATTTGGGTAGCACCCTAGCTGTTCACGTTGTGCATAGATGATCTGGCTGTCGATATGTGTCTGTAAGACTGTTCGTGGATTACGCTGAAGAGTCTATTACAAAATTATCGCCAAAAACAGAAATATTTGCATATGATCGGCGCTAGGCGAAAAATTGTCAGTTCACCTTCAACATAAATAAATTAAATTGTATTCTTATGAATAAGCAGAGAAGCCCATACTTTATAATGGCAGAAAGGCAAATTATTTACTATATTCACTGACAAGCATCAGCTTTGAAATAGTACTGTGATGAGTGATTTCCTAGGGAACTATCAAGTAAACGTACTATTGGATAAGGCAAGTGCCAGAATCAGCTGAGAAATTCTAAGAAACATAAATTCACCTATGAAAGATGGCATTTGCATCTCGTACGGAGACTAATTCTTGAATTCTGTTCTTTGGTCTGTGGCTTTTAGCAGATTGGATTAATGGCTAAGGTAGATAAGACTCAGAAAATTTTTACGTATCGTGACTGCTTTGTTTCGTCAGGACGTACACTTCTCCATATACTCGTAATGAGCAAATCAAAGGATCTTCATATACCTTCGTTTAACATTTAACTAAAAAAAAAAACAAGATTTAGTCTTTCCAGGGTTCTTCTGCACCATAAAATTTTACGTAATTGTCTTGAACACAATTTTTTTTGTGGGTAATTACCAGCTCGGCCGTGCAGTAACTGTCTTTGCAATCCACAAAAGAAGTAAATGAAGATAGTATTCCTGTCTACTGCATTAAGATTAAAAAATAGCCGTTATAATACAAATACTATGTTCCTCCCATTCTACTGCACTGCGAAAAGTCATAACCATCTAAAAATAACGAGTCGAAGGTGCCATGTATGCATGAATCAATATATATAGGATGCAAGAGCTATCCTGGAGGTGGTTTATACATGCTTAATGTACAGATGATTTTTCAGAATGATTGAAAGAAGGGTCATTTAGAGATACAGTTCTGTACATCGTTCTACATGAATACTGCCTACAGTGGTGCAACTGAGCAGGTGCTCTATCTTTAGTAAGGCCTTCAATTTTACACACTTCGGAAGTATTCCAGCTCATAAGCACAACTTAGGAAGTGGGAAACAACATGCGTAATATGCTTGGTAAATGGATACTGTAATTCTGGCCATCTGAAACCAGTCAGTACGTAATGTCTACTTCAGAGCGCGTAATGTTATTTATTGACATTTTACTATGAAATTGTTTCTATTAGAAAATTATATCACAGTATTTAACAAATCGAGACGACGAACGTTTTATATCACTGGTACCAGTCCACGTCCCGGCGGTTGTTTTACATTAAATATTCCGTTACCATTCATCTGGACGATCTAGAGAAGGCATCTACTGGCTACTACTCCAGAAATTGTTGGTGTATTACTTCGAAGAATATCTGATATGGATTCGTTGACTCAGTATTTGAGCTTCCAAACGTATTTAAATTGCAACGTTGAGTTACGATGATAATACGAAAGTAAAATATAAATCCTGTTTTTATTTCATAATTTGATAAAGACCCCTTACTTAATTAACCTTTTTCTACGTTCATCAGTTTCTCATGTTTACATACTATGCGACTACTACTGCCGAAAAAGGGGTATTGTATAATTTAATGAGATTATTTATATTCATCCCCACGTGAAAACGTAGAATGCTGGCCTGCTTGAATAGTAAAAGAGAAGAAGCGGTAAGAGAGCACATCGTTCATATATTTATTTTTATTGCTCTTACAGTTCCTTCAAGTTATTAACATATTCATTTCTTTATAAAAGACATCATAAAAAGTTATAAAAACTGTTGCTCCGTCCAATATTACGTAAACATTCAGAGAACCTTTCACCAAAATTAAAATCTCGAAACTAATAAGTGCATATGACAACATCAATAGCATTTTTGAATTATTGGTTAGTAGTAAAGACAAAATTAAATCTTTTGCTTAGAGCGCTGTACATAAAATCTAATGAAAACCTGTGGAAAATACACCGTATAACAAAAATCTACGCCACAAACAGCAGGATATATTTATCACGGGAGACGAAGAAATTATTTTACGTTACATGGGACTGGAAACGCTTTGTTTTCACATTACAAGTTATTCTTTCCAAGTCATTAATCATGGGAAACACGGGAGCAGAATGTGCCACCATACAACATGCAACTGTTCCTCACAGGAAATGTTCAATATGCCCTACGTAGGCATTGATACATGCAGAAAAACAGCTGTCGTAGTAAATCTCGGATGACCTGATGTGTACCTGTATATTGTGTATGGGTTTTCAGCTTCCATAATACCGGCATGGAGACTTTGAACATGTTGTACTGGACTTCCGTACACAAGAACTTTCAAATTCCCCTACAAATAAAAGTCTGGGTGGAGTCTAGGCAGTTGGTCAATCTCTCCCTATCCATCTGTCACCCACTCTGTTATTTAAAAGCCGACAGACGTTAACACTAAAATTAGGAGTTGCTTTATTTTACATGAAACACATGTTTTGTGACACAGCTAAATTCACATCTGCTAGCAGAGCAGGTAGGACATTCTCTACGAAATTATAACTTTATCCGTTGAGCCTGGTGGAAGAAAGTGAGGACCTACTAAACACCCATCAACAATGCCCGCCCGAACATTAACACAAAATCCTTGTTGATGACTTGTTTCAACTGTTGCGTGAGGATTGGCGTAAAAATTTACAATCTGATCTCGTTGAAACGACGCCTAATCTTTGAACAGCACCGTCTTATTAAAATTAGGGTAGACGCTCTGTTGAACGAACTGTTCTCGGGAAAATCAGCTGCTGATAGTGCCTGCAAATGCTGTAAATGGTGTAAATACAGTTGGTCCTCGTGTAACACGGGCCAGACAGTCATGTAGTTAAGATGCATTGTTGACTGACACTAGGATCGTCGTAAACTGCATGCAGAATTGCCGCCTTCCGTTGCGGTTTCCTCGTCCCTCTAGGCGTTCCTCGATCGCGAGTATCGGTCTTGACTGTGCCATGTTCCCTAAGACGACTAACAATGGCTTTGAACGTCCTGTCGGGACACTTTCGTCATGAAGTTATCTCTGCTACAAACGCTGAACGCGAGCCCCGTCACCATACATCAACTGGGCACTTGCCATCTCTGTATTTGTGTGCCGGCCTGAGTGGCCAAGCGGTTCTAGGCGCTTCAGCCTGTGATGTCCTTAGGTTAGTTAGGTTTAAGTCATTCTACGTTCTAGGGGACTGATGACCTCAGATGTAAAGTCCCATAGTGCTCAGAGCCATTTCAACCATTTTTGTATTTGTGTATACTGCATAGCACGAGCCAAGTCCATGATTAACTCCACGAGTTAACTCGTGTGCTTGCAACGGTCGTATTGATCGCTGGGACATTTGATCTTACCTGTAAACGAGCAATGGCTAACGTCACGTGGGAACTGGCACATGCAAAATATAACACTGGCGGTGCATAGACTAACCACATGTCACCAAGAATGCATGTTCCCCATGACTAAAAATGGCTCTGAGCACTATGGGACTTAACATCTTAGGTCATCAGTCCCCTAGAACTTAGAACTACTTAAACCTAAGGACATCACACACATCCATGCCCGAAGCAGGATTCGAACCTGCGACCGTAGCAGTCGCGCGGTTCCAGACTGAGTGCCTAGAACCGCAAGACCACCGCGGCCGGCTTCCCCATGTCTCTAACGTTCTATTCTTGAGTGTTTCCCATGATTAATGAGTTGGAGAAAGTTAGCTGCGACATGGAAACAATGTGTTTCATGACCTATGTTCATATAACATAATTTCTTCGCATATGTGTGACGAACGTGTCCTGAAATTTGTGCCGTATATTTTTGTTGCACCCTGTATATGGGGGTTATAGCTATGACTATCAGGTTCTTGGAACATAAAACGAGCTGCAGGCTAGGTAAGACGAAGTCGACCTTTAAAGAACATTTCTGAAGAGCAAACCACACATAAGATACCGAATATGAAGTTTTGCTGACTGTTAAGAAGCGTGTGAGAATGACACACGAGGAAGAAAATTTATTTATTTATTTATTCATGTCAGAAGCATTTACGATGTATAAAATAATGTACAATATTTACATGTCGTGTGAATAAACATTTACAAGACAATTATTTGCACTTTTGCCGCCCAGAAGTTAGCGACCTCTATTGCATTTGGGGTTGCATGTAGCAGGTCTTCTGTTGTGCATGTTTCTGGACATTGGGTACAATGGAGCAGGTGGAAGGTCGTTTGCGTTGCTCCACACTGGCAGAGTGGCGCCTCCTCTAGGTAACCCCCTTTAGTGAGATTGCTCTTACATTTCGTGACACCCGCGCGTTGTCTGTTGAGGGATCTCCATGTCCTCCAATTCTCTGTGCAGCCGGGTGGTAGTCATTCGCTTGGTGTAATTCATACCACAGTACAGGTAGGCCTTGCACGCCATAGTTCGATTCGGCATTGCTGTGGTGCCCCTATTAGAGCCTCGGTAGACCTGAGGAAGGAAATAAGGATCAGTAGATATATGAAACAGATTGTCGATATAGTTTTAAATGTCTCTATACAGTTTTCTTTTTCTCCTTGTATCAAGTAACTTTCAGGTATGGAGATGTTAGATTAAAATATAAACTTTATTCATTGAATATCGTGCAACCACTTCGCCTTGATACTTTTCCTCTCAACAAGTAGATTCGATTTAATGTAATTAATCGTATGCAGATCATGCAAACACCTTCCCCGTGGTGGATAAACCTATAACAGTGATTGTAAGAGGCGATTTGATTTCTTTTTCTTTAATGTACTACAGTTAACATACCGTGCTGTTACAGTTTCATTGGGTGAATTTCCACCCTGTGGCAGGCTGCAGTTCGTGGAACAGGACGTTCAAAGTCCAGCCAAGTAAAACGGACCGCGTGCAGGAAAGGGACGACGTGTTCTGGAAATTGACACGTGGCCGACGCAAGTCAGCTGGAGTCGTACGCATAGTCCACAGGAAACTAAAGGACCAGAAGTAATCTCTGCAGCGTCAATGTGGTGGTGACAGTGACTCTGCAACATTGTGTGCCAAATTGGCAGACCACTGAAAACGTGTGGGCCAGCTGGCAGACAGTCCTTTTATGGACTCTGACCTATTAGAGAGAGGAGCCCTGAAAGCTCCACTCCTGCAGCGAGGAATTCTGAGAACCCGTGGGCGGCGGTTGCGGCTGTGTCAAAGGAACATTCAGCGCGGTAGACATATCTTAGCCGCCGTACAGCACATACAAGCGGACTTGGAAAATTGTAGCTTGGCTGATGTTGGGTTCGTTGGTTTGGGAGGAGGGACCAAACAGACAGGTCATAGGTCCCATCGGATTATGGAAGGATGGACAAGGAAGTCGGCCGTACCTTTTCAAAGTAACCATCCCGGCATTTGTATGGAGCGATTTAGGGAAAGCACGATACACCTAAATCAGGATGGGCGGAGGCGGTTTTGAACCGACGTCGTCCCGAATGCGAGTACAGTGTGCCAACAACAGCGCCACCTCCCTCCTTTCGGCGGGTGTCTGGCAGGCTGACGCCAGGGAACGAAATTACCCTTCTCTGTTAACTCTTTTCCCACGCTTAGAGAAGAACGTACTAGTTGCTAAAAAGATCGCAGACTGGTGGCTGTAGTCTAACGTAATAATGACACAGTGTTTTCAGTTAATTTTCTTTGAGAATAGAGGGGCAGAAAGTGAAATACAACGTTTTTACATGTGGTTGGCTTCTGGTAGAATATTTTTAACAGCACAGCAAATGCGCCATTGGTGGACAAAATGTGGCTTCCCAACTTTAGTAGACGAAATTTTCTAGGTGAGAAACGGACACGGTCTTCGTGTAAACTTCTAGAAAAAAGGGGACTCTGGCTTCCGAGACGGTGCGAGACAGTAGATTTGGGCCAGTCTTCATCGATATCTTCTGAGTCACTGTTAACGAATGACTGTTACTGCTGACAGCACTCACAGTTGCCAACATACAAGTCCTTGTTCCTGACAAAAGTTTTCCGTTTACATGTTCCAACGGAGAGACGTTATTTGATGAACCATCACTAATTCAGTATGTCATGGCAGTACATAGCTACATGGCCAAACTGAAAGAGCAAATAAATAATGTTAACAACTTAGTTGCGCCATGGATCAGAGTTCAAGGGAAGCGAATGTCTCTCTTGCAGCAATGGTAGCGGCGCTGAGGGGTTGCCGCATTGGAATGTTGTATGGATAGAGGTGTAAACTCTGGCGCATGAGACGATACGTGGACGTTGGCGTCATTTTGACCTCAGCTGCAACACGGCGAACAGCAACCCGAGGCCGCTGTTGGATCACCTGCTGCACTAGCTGCGTGTTGCCCTCTGTGGTTGCCGTACGCGGTCGCCCTACCTTTCCAGCACGTTCATCCGTCACGTTCCCAGTCCGTTGAAATTTTTCAAACAGATCCTTTATTGTATCGCTTTTCGGTCCTTTGGTTACATTAAACCTCCGCTGAAAACTTCGTCTTGTTGCAACAACACTGTGTTCTAGGCGGTGGAATTCCAACACCAGAAAAATTCTGTGTTCTAAGGAATAAACCATGTTGTCCACAGCACAGTTGCACGTTGTGAACAGCACACGCTTACAGCAGAAAGACGACGTACAGAATGGCGCACCCACAGACTGCGTTGTCTTCTATATCTTTCACATCACTTGCAGCGCCATCTGTTGTTGAAAATTGAAGTACTGTAATTTCGAAAGTTTGTCCGCCTGAAAATGTACTGTTGTCCCAAGCATATCGCAACAAACGGTGTATTTCTACCGCTGCTCGTTTAGTTTTTATTGCCGTTTCAAATACACCGGTCATTTTTGAAACACCCTGTATAATTGTCTACGTACGTGCGTTCAAGAGAACGGCTTAGTACATCCTACAGCTCTATGCCTGGTACAGCACTGAAGACTTTAAACCAACTTTAAGGCCGCGTACGGCTCTAATTTATCATTTTACCCAGTATTTGTCTTCTTCTTTTTCCACGATATTTGCGATGTTGTTGTGGTGTCCAGTCTGAAGAGTGGCTTAATGAAATTCTCCATGCTAGTCTATCAACTATGAGGCTCTTCATCTCTGAATACCTACGCCAACATACATCAGTTTGGATCCGTTTACTATAATCTTACCTAGGAATCTCTCTACCATTTTAACCCCTCACTTCTCTCTGTAACCTAATTAACGATTCTGGACGTCTACGGATGTACCTCATAAATCAGTTTCTGCTAACTTGCAACACTATTTTCGTTTTTCTCAAATTCTGTCCACACTCCATCTCCATTTCGTAATACCACATTTCAAAAGCTTCTATTCTATTCTCGTCTGAACTGCTTCCTAGTTCTTAAATTTATATCAGATATCAATAATAATCACTCTTTTTCAGCAATGCTTTTCTTCATATAGGCAATGTGCATTTTATATCCTACTTCACCCATCATCAGTTATTTTTCTGTCTAAATAAGAAAATTCATCTACTGTTTATAGTATCGCATTACCTAATCCAATTCCCGCGGCAACACCTGATTTTATTCGACTAGATAATATAACCCTTGTTATATTTTTGTTGATGTTCGTCTTATAACTTGTTTTCAAGGCACAGTCCATTATGCTACACTGCTGTTCCAAGAACTTTTCCGTCTCTGACAGAACTACAACGTCATTAACTTACCTCAAAGTTTTTATTTCCTCTCCCTGAAATTTTTCTTTCCCTATTCCTCTTTGTTGTCCTGTAATGCTCGCTCAGTAGGCTGCAGACAGAATACAAGAGCTGCAACTTTAACAGTGGCAACTATTTATATACAGCTTGTACAAAATAGATACTTGTTTCAAAGTTTTACTGACCTTCAGAGTAGTCACTAGCATTGTGTTTAACCCGTTGCCAGCGATTTGAAGTTGCAGGATTCTCTTAGCAATGCCGCCAGTTGTGTTGACAGTTCGAGCGGCGCGGTCTATGGCCTGACGAATCTGCAGCAGTTCTGAAGCGAATGCCGCGAAGTGTTTCCTTCAGTTTAGAAATCGAGTTGAACTCAAGAGGGCTTAAGTCAGGGGAGTGCTGTAGACGGTATAGCACTAGGCAGCCCCATTAGTCAAACAAATCAGTAACATCTTGCACTGTACGTGCTTGAGCATTGTCCTGGAAAATGATGGTCACGTCCTGCAGGCAGTTTCATCACTTCTCTCTCTATGTTGTTCATTTTTGGAACACAATCTACGACCAGCTTAGAGTCAGAAGCAATGACACTTTCTGCAGCACCGAACCATCATTTTGGAGAACAGTGCGCAAGCACGTATAGAGTAGGTGATTTGTTTGACTGGTGAGGCTGCTAAGCCCTCGTAAGTTTCATTCGATTTCTAAACTGAGGTAAACATTTCACGGCATTCGCTTCAGAACTGCTACAAATTCGTCGGGCAGTAGACCGCGCCGCTCGAACTGTCATCACGACTGACACGGCTAAGGGTATCCTACGACTTCCACATCGCTGGAAACGAGTTGTACACGAAGCTGCTGACTACTCTGAAGGTCAGTAAAACTTTGAAGCACGTACCTACTTTGTACGAGCTGTAAATAAATAGTTGCCACTATTAATGTTCCAACCCTCGTATCATCAGAAAAATGGCTATAACCATGTCTGCCTCTCTTCTCAGTCACTGCTTCCCTCGCATGTCCTTCGTCTTTATATATAACTGTGTTATATTAGTGCCACAGCGATCACAGCAAATAGCTTCTGTCATACAACTACTCTTGGGACAACCCACTAGTTTCAACGACTGATGGGACAGTCATTGTTTTCTCGTTCAGTCTGGTTTTTCCATGGAGATAAAAAAGAAGGTAGTTATCATTACATTACAAAACTGGATTCACCGTATTTTCACCTCCATGATTAACCACAGTGATACTTCCCAGGGACGTCAATCTGACGTGCTTGTGCTCAAATGGCTCTGAGCACTATGGGACTCAACTGCTGTGGTCATTAGTCCCCAAGAACTTAGAACTACTTAAACCTAACTAACCTAAGGACATCAGACACATCCATGCCCGAGGCAGGATTCGAACCTGCGACCGTAGCAGTCACACGGTTCAGGACTGCGGGCCTAGAACCGCGAGACCACCGCGGCCGGCCGTGCTTTTGCTCAGTTTAGATTGTTGGGGATATCTATCGTCTTCAGCGGTCGTATCGTAAATAGGATCTGGTGCTTTGATTGCGTGGAAAGGCAGTTGTTTCATTACAGATGCCGGCTTGCTTCGTTTACGGGTATATTAAGCAACAAGTTCGTAATGTAAAGATTAAAGGAATCACATTTCATACGTAAATGGAGGGTTTCAAGCAATATTATCTTTTACTTTATTCACCGACCGCTCCTTCTCTTCTTTCCTATGTTTTTCATTGCCTTGCAAGGCGCAAACGTTCCGTCATCCGACTCGTCCCCGCAAGACCAACGGCTACATGACCGAGCTGATTGTTAGTGCAACATCTCATGCCTTAAATTCCTCTCGCCGATAGATATTTATTGTTTACGTTTTCTCTTTCTTTATAAAAGATAAGGAGTGAAAATTCGGAGATAGCTGTCATGTGCGTGTGCGTTTGTATGTATCTGTGTCTTTGGTTTCCTTTCTGAATAGGGCTGTGGCCGAAAACTAATGTGAACACTCTGCTCGCCGTGCCTGTCTGCTTCTCGGCGCTTGAGTAGCAATCTATGCGCTTCACAGCATAGTTATGAAGTTGCTCGTAAATAATCTACTCCACTTCCTTAAGGACGATAATGTACATACTTACAATGCTTGAAGAAAAAAAATTACATTCAATACGTCACATTAAGGTTGTCTGTAGCACAAACAGGGGTTCACAAAGCTGCAAGCAAAAGGTTTGATTACATCCACAGTGATACAAAATGCCTGACAAACAGCAAAGTAAATTTGAAACTAAACTCAAAACGTTTCTGTTTGACGACTCCTCCTACTCTGCAGAGGACTATCTATTATTGTAATATACAAATAGTGATAGGTTGCAATACTGACTAACATCTGGTTCTCTTTATTTAATAGAAACTGATAAACGATCAGTATGGAGGCTTATTTGCAAAACAATTTACGTTTAAATAACACTAATCGTTCTACGTCATTACGGTTCATCGTACAAATGATGCATAGAACACAGAAGTAACTAACTAACTACGTTACTAACTGTTGGTATATCACGAAGCATGGTATAGGCTTATAAACTTTGGAACGCACAGAATGACATTTAAAAGTAAAATTAAGAAGATGATTTAAGTAGATGTGCATTAAAATTGTACTACCCTGAAAAAACTGACAGTTACACGTTCCACTGGTTAGGATATCATTGCTCTGGAAAAAAGAAAAAAAAAAACCTTAGATGATGTTAAAGCAAATATCCATTTTACTAGCATTTGAGATCACTCCCTTAATAACATTTATAGAAATTGCACAATATTGGAACATGTTTTTTCACACTGGAAGACACACCAAAGGTAAGATTTCAGAGTTCAGAAGATGTGTAAACCACAGTTAGCCTAATATATTGATAATCTAATAACACAAGAAATCGATTCTGCATGGCGGTATACCTCTATGTAGTTCTGTTTCTTTAACATTTCAGTAATATTTCATTTCGTTGACATGCACAAGATACGATAGCACGCCTTGCTTCTTCTCTCACTGCATGCGTCTGTGGGCTAACAGAGAACAAGTAGGCAAGTTTTTTTTGCAAACGTGAATATTAAAAATGTTGTGCATACTAGCTGAAAGCTGAAGACGTAACGAACAAGAGGCAGTACCAGTAAACAAACAAGCACTGGTTTCGGAGTTCCAGCGTTGTTTCTTACCAATACAAGTACAGTATAAGTGGACTTAAATGGACTACTGAAGCATCCTTTCCACATCACATCCTTTTACTCTTATTTATTCGAAATATATCAACGAAAAGCAAGTTACATTAAGAAGGCCAAATGTATCGTATTACTAGAGCAAAATAAGCATTCAAGGACATAAAAATTGTCTTCCTGACATTAAGTTATTCATGTAAGCACTGTAATTTTTTTTGCATTTAAAACAGCTGTGGCGTCCACACAACAAAAATATTGATCAACAAGCAATAGTCAACAGTAGTCTGCTACTGTTTTAGGCTATTTAAGATGGCGGCACGCTCCACCCACTCTAGCTTCAAAACAAAGCACAGCGTAAGTTTATAGTGCCATGTCCCTTCCTTTTTTACCTCTAGCGTCTGCGGCCGCATCAGATATATAATTGTTTTCCCTCACTCTCCCGATACGAGTGATTTCACTTACTCGCGAGTGACAAATGTGTCTGACGGTTACGTCAGTTACATGAGTTTTTCTCACTGTCTCCGTGTTTGAGTAATTTGATTTACATACTTTGCCAACCTTTTCAGTCTCTATACGAACCTTGACTAGGCTTGTCAACTTTCAGAGACAAATAACGAATCTTATTTCAAGAACAGGGCAATAAAAAGCATATTTCTACAACTGAAGTATTTTATGAACTTATGTTTATTTATTTAAATACGAATTTTTTGTATTTCTCGCATTATGTATAGAGTGTTTGAGTAATTTGATTTACATACTTTGCCAACCTTTTCAGTCTCTATACGACCCTTGACTAGGCTTGTCAACTTTCAGAGACAAATAACGAATCTTATTTCAAGAATAGGGCCAGAAAAAGCATATTTCTGCAAATGAAGTATTTTATGAACTTATGTTTATTTATTTAAATACGATTTTTCTGTATTTCTCGCATTATGTATAGAGTTTTTACTTAGTACTAAAAAGTTGATAACTAGTGGTACATTATGAAGTGGCGTGAAAAAAGTTTGAACGATACGATTTTTTGTATTTGTTTGGTGACATAAATACTTGCTTTTCAAGAATATGTTATCACTTGGCGGAAGTATTTTTCTCTCTAGAAATATTTATGATCGTCTGTTAATTTTCTTTGAATTTATTTATTTAATACAGCTTCATTATATGAATCATGCTTGCGGATACAGTAAATCGCAATGAGTTTATCTTCAAGATCACTTTTTATCCAGCCATATGAGTTCTTCCGTTCCCGCCCCCACTGAGCTTTTCGAATTTTTGATAGGACACAAAGTTCACTAGTAAGTAACCGCCTGTTCACAAACATAACAGAAGAGCTGAAGTAAAAGTTACTTACTGATACTCATTGACAAGCAAATATCGAAACGACAGTAACAGTAACGACAAGTGATAACAGAGTGCAATCAATAATAATGACTGAACAACTCCAAAAGGATCCAATATTTCCGCTCAGAACCGAATGTGCTGGACTGAATCGATTGGTTTCCTTCGGATGCTCCTGCAAATTGGTAGCCTGGTTTCACTCTAAAGTAGTGAATGAATAAGTCAACAGATACCTCAAACTGCAACGGATTGGATGTAATTGTTTTCCAATAGCTGACT
Source organism: Schistocerca gregaria (assembly GCF_023897955.1). Lineage (NCBI taxonomy): Eukaryota > Metazoa > Arthropoda > Insecta > Orthoptera > Acrididae > Schistocerca > Schistocerca gregaria. The sequence goes on from NC_064925.1 coordinate 148,603,679, forward strand.
GGGCCAGTTGTTTTCACTCGGTTGTTCCAGTCACTGCATACTGCCGGCCGGAGCGTCAGTTTTAAAGTTGAACAACAGTTGTGCCTCTGCGTAAGACACTCTAGTACCTCCATGAATGTTAGCAGACTTTTCAGTTCTCGTTCGTGATTGCATGACTATGTCAGCTTTACGGATAGCTTCTTGAAAATATATCATAAATTTCCCTGTGCCAGAAATGAGATGATCTGTTACTGAAACGAGTTGTGGTCACGACCGTTTTGTGGGCTCTCTGCAGCTCTCCTCTTTATAAGCGGGCCTGCGGAGGAGATGAAGCAGTGCTTTGGGAGCCACGGGTCGTCCATAATACGCATCACGCCATCACCGCCCCGCAGCCAGCCGCGCCACGCTCCCGGAATTTACAGCGATTTATCGCAGCGGACGGGAATACCGCGCGACTCAGATTTATGGTCGCGTCTAGTCCTTTATCGGCTACAACTCGGTCGCCGGTGATTTCTCTCCCGCTAACGACAGGGCTTTTCTTCCAGGTCTGTTTCGTGCCGATAGAATCGCACAGCTACGAAACTAGCGTCAGCAGCCATTAACCTTTATCCCGTACAATGTCGGTCCCAAGTGCTCCATTACCTCCTTTTCACTTCCGACAGGGAGGGAGCTATCTTGGTGGCATGCCATCTACTTTCCGTGCCAGGCATTTTTGAAAGCTTACAGAATTAAACGTACAGTTCAATAGTGCTGTAAACCGTGCTAACCACAGGTTAAATACGAGGGTCACTCCAAAAGAAATGCACACTATTTTTGTAAAAATATAGTTTTCATTCTGCATGTGTGAAAGTTCTACAGTGTGTAGATACATCCTTCCCTATTCTTTTCAAACTTAGTTCAACCTGCTCCCGTGATTGGTGCCATCACAGCATGCCTTCAAGATAGGTGCTACACTTGACGTTCGTTAGAAGCTACGTACTATCATAGAATTACTGTGCTGTGAAAACGAGCTACTGGAAAAACAAGAGGTTGAAAAAGTTGTATGGAGGTGCTGCTGTCGATCGCAGTACAGTTAGTCGGTGAACAAGCAGTTTACGTGGTGAAAGCGGGCACGGCAATATTGAGGATTGTTCTCGCAGCGGCAGGCCTCGTACTGCACACACTCCAGACAATGTGCAGAGAGTTAATGAATTGGTGACCACTGACAGACGCATTACAGTGAACGTACTGTCACGGGTTGGGTGTTGTTTCGAGAAGGAGACCAGACAGCGAGGTCATCGGTCTCATCTATTAGGGAAGGATGGGGAAGGAAGTCGGCCGTGCCCCTTCAAAGGAACCACACCGGCATTTGCCTGGAGCGATTTAGGGAAATCACGGAAAACCTAAATCAGGATGGCCGGACCGCGGGATTGAACCGTCGTCCTCACAAGTGTGAGTCCAGTGTCTAACCACTGCCCCAATTCGCTCGGTCAAACTGTCACGCTGCGCTGGGATAGGGGAAGGATGTGTGTTGTCGTTAAAAAAAGGTTCGTTCCAGGTGGGTTCCCAGGATGTTGACAGTGGCTCAAAAAGAAGCAAGAAAAACGGTATGAAGCGAACTTTTGGAACAGGACGAGAATGGTGGAGATGAATTTCTTGGAAGAATTGTGACAGGTGATGAAAAGTGGCTCCATCGTTTTTCACCCGAGACAAATAGGCAATCAATGGAGTGGCATCACGCAAATTCACCCAAGAAAAAAAATTCAAAACCACACCTTCTGCTGGAAAAAGTTATGGCTACGGTGTTTTTTGATTCCGAAGGACTCTTGTTTGTGGACATCGTGCCAAGTGGAACCACCATAAATTCTGATGCATATGTGACGACAGTGAAGAAACTTCAAGCTCGACTGATTCGTGTTCGACCTCATCGGCAAAAGCAGGATGTTTTGCTGTGGCACGACAATGCACGGCCACATGTCAGTCAAAAAACCATGGAAGCGAACACAAAAAGATGGACAACACTGAAACACCCGCCTTACAGTCCTGACCTGGCTCCATGTGACTATCATCTCTTTAAGTAACTGAAAGACTCTCTTCTTGGAGCAAGGTTTGAAGATGACTCCCTTGTGCACGCTGCCAAACAGTGGCTCCAACAGGTTGGTCCAGCATTTTACCGTACGGGTATAGAGGCGCTAGTTCCAAGATGGCGTAAGACAGTTGAGGGGGATGGAAATTTTGTGGAGAAATGAAAATATTGTTCCTAAAGGATGTATCGAGAAACTGTAAAACTTTGAAACATGTAGAATTAAAGATGGATTAAAAAATAGTGTGCATTTCTTTTGGAGTGACCCTCGTGATTTTTCGGAGATCTCATCTCCTGCTTTATTTCTAAAATTTCCCTTCGTAATTGCTCCTCTTGATGTTTATAACTCACTTCCTCCGTAAACTGTGGTCTTTATCCAGTGGAATACATCAAATGTATTCGCAACTGCGAATATGGGCAACCATCACATGTGGAATGAAACGGCCACAATGAAAATCTCAGTCGGACTGGGAATCCAACACGAATTTCCCGCTTATCGCGTACGTTCGTCTTACCTTTTGGCTATCACTGCACGACTCAGGGACACATCCAAACTTCCATGCGTTGCTTCTACAACTTGTACTCGTACATCCATTATATAGTTTCGGATAAGATTATCTCGAAAACAATACATCGGGTAAAAAATAGTGGGTAAGACAAGTTCGTAAGATCAAAGGTTGACACCAAATGATATTACACGTGACCCCCAGCCCTCACCCCCTTGGGTGGGGTGGGGGCAACTTTTAAATCTTAGTACTCAGCTCTTGGTCGTGCGGTAGCGTTCTCGCTTCCCACACCCGGGTTCCCGTGTTCGATTCCCGGCGGGGTCAGGGATTTTCTCTGCCTCGTAATGACTGGGTGTTGTGTGATTTTCTTAGGTTAGTTAGGATTAAGTAGTTCTAAGTTCTAGGGGACTGATGACCATAGATGGTAAGTCCCATAGTGCTCATAGCCATAGCACAACCTTTTAAATCTTAAATGGAAACCGTCATATTATATTTGCACATTCGGATTCTCCATAAAAAAGTAGTCAAGTTTTGCCCGAAATATTTTTTAAACCATTGACAGATGGCGCTGAATTGGAGAAAAAATTAAAATGGGGGAAGAAATCTGATTTATTTAGAATTATCCGAGAAACATGCGCCAGATCGATAAAGAAATGTGCACCAATTCATTCGTTAAGCCACAGTAAGCTATTTTTGTACAAAATGTACTGTATCCTACTTTTAGCGTTACCAGGAACAACGACATGGACGTAGTAGAATGATGATCCCATGGGGTGTTTCATTAGTGTGAGACGCCTTGCCTCCCACAATTTGGGGTGCTTAATTAATGAAATTAGCCACGACGAAATTGGTCAAAATTATCCCCTTTTGCTTCGATGCATAAAGCCAATCGTCCGCAAAAGTTGTCCACAGTTTCGAGCAGCACATCACGTGGTATGGCTGCACACGCTCTTCGAATGCGGTGCTCCATATCGTTTCGGGTTGTGGGCAGTCTGTCATAAACAATATTTTTTAAATAACTCCACAAGAATAAAATCAGGAGATGTTAGGTCTGGTGAACGTGGAGGCCACTGACTTGGTCCGTCACGTCGTATCCACCGACCAGGACACCGTAAATTTAAAACGTTCCGCACATTTTTAGCATCATGGGGAGCTGATCCGTTCTGTTGGAACCACATTCGTTGCCTAATTTCTAAGTCAACCTCTTCCTTTACCTCCAACAACTGATCGCGGAGAAATTGTAAATACCATTCCCCAGTAACATTTCGGTCAAAAAAATACGGTCCTATCAACTAACCGTTTACAATTCCGCACCAGACCATTAACGACCATTTCTGTTGATTATCAACGGGTCAGTGCCAGGGTGGATTGAGAGGAGACCAACAATTACAATCATGACGATTTTATTCGCCGTTGTTTTTGAATGTAGCTTTATCGGTGAACATAATGTATCTAAAAAAATCATTGTCAGCTCTTATCTCCAAGGCTCATTCGCACAAATGCATGCGTATTTGTATATCTTTCGGCGTTAATGCCTGTGTCAGTGTGATATGATACGCATTATATTGATGTGCCTTCGAAATCCTAAAAAAAAATTGATTTCGGTATTCCAGTTTGTTTCTGACTCGCACGACTACTCATTTCGGGATCCAGTTGAACACAGGCGAGAACGGCAAAGGTACGAGCGTTATTTTCATTGTATTCGCAATGCCGAGGTGGACGGTGCATGTATGCATTTCGAGCTCGTTGAGTGCAATTTCGAATAATGTTTTCGCTTGGAGCCGGCCGTTGTGGCTGAGCGGTTCTAGGCGCTTCAGTCTGGAACCGCGCGACCGCTACTGTCGCAGTTTCGAATTCTGCCTCGTGCATGGATGTGTGTGATGTCCTTAGGTTAGTTAGGTTTAAGTATTCCTAAGTTCTAGGGGACTGATGACCTCACTTGTTAAGTCCCATAGAGCTCAGAGGCATTCGAACCATTTTCCGCTTGCATGTCGTCCGTTTGGGAAACGATCCGCATACTGTAGCGCAGCTGCAGCGTAATTGTTATAGCACTCACCTGAAATTAGCATCATGTCAACAATCTTTGTAGGAGGATAGTGAGCCGTTTCGCTAAAGAATGATTTACCTTCGTCAGTTGATGTTTACGGGTCAAAATCTGAAACTGAAGTGACGTCTGATCGCATTGCACCGACCTTTATACTGAGCCATAGTTCGCAGTTTGGCCACGGTAGCGCCACAGTCAGGTGAGTAATGCCACTGTGAAGAGTTTCCAAACGAGATTTTAATACCATTCCGCCTCCCTCCATCAAAACCTGTGGCGGGTAGGATACATTTTGTAAAAAAACTAGGTTACTTTGGCGTAATGAACGAATTGGTGCAAATCTTGTATCGATTTAATGCGTCGTTCTCGGATCATTCTACATAAATCGGAGTTTTTTCCGAATTTTAATTTTTCTCGTTTTGAGCGCTATTTGTCAATGGTTTAAAAATGTTTCATAAAAAATCTTTATTATTTTTTTATGGAGGATCCGAATCTGCAATAAAAAATGGGTGTTTCTATTTAAGATTTAGCAATTGCCCTCCTCCCCACCCAAGTGGGCGGGGGCTGGAGGTCACGTATAGCATCATTTGATGTCCCCCGTTTAGCTTAAGAACTTGTCTTACCTACTATTTTTACCCGATGTATAGTTTTCGAGATAATCTCATCCGAAACTTCAAACGGACAACCCTGTATATTCCTGTAGAGGTGAAACATTTTACTTGAAAGTCACTTGCCCGGTGTTGGGAAATAACTACGATATTGCAGTACCTGTGTTATTCTGAATGACGATGCAAATTTGCTTACGAATTTTGCATCGTAATTCAGGATAACACAGGCACTGAAATATCGTATTATCGTATGGAAGTAATTGGATGAGTTTGAAGGTGCAAGTACGTCGTTATGCAGGAAGTCAGGTTATAATAGGTCCAGTCCGTAGCACGCGAGCTTTCGGAAACGCGGGGATTGGGAATGGGAAGTGGTACCAAATTCTTCCATTGGCGGCTTCTCCGCCCTCAAATTCCTTTATGTTCTTAATTCTGTACTTTATATGACCTCTCTTTAATTTCAAGAACGCGGTAGAATGCATTGAAATCTGGGATGTGTCAGGATCGTTATCCGTTGTAACAGTTACGATACAATTTTTGACCACATTTTGAAGGAAGTCGTGAAGCAATGGTATCCAGTGATATTTAACAGAATTTCTGTAGTATAACTCTACGTATAGGGGGTTAGTGAAGTGAAACAGAAAGGAGACGAGAGTTTCTAATCAGACGAATACGTGGTAGTATCAACAGCAGCAGAGAATGGTATAAAGGGAGTCCGATATGTTAAGAATAAGTAGTTAGAACAGACATTTACTCACTGTGAACAGTTGTGTAATAGGGTTAGTGAGCCTCACTGCCCTTTTCTTAACTAATTTGTGTCTTATTTTGTTCTGAGAAGCTCAGTAATTTATGTAAATACCGTAAACGTAAATGTGATTGAAAAAGTACTTGAAGTGACGTGAGGGGTAGTTGGACACCAAGAGACACAATACCCGCAACGATAGTAGTTGTGAATCTTTGATTTATTAAAAAAAGAGGACTGTTAATCTGTATCTTGTGGAAAAAGGACATGTTGTTAGGCCGCCGCTCAGAACGTATTGTTACATGTAACGAAAATTGGTATTGCAGTGATAAAAATGACTAAAACTGCCAAACATATAAAAATACAAATTTTCTGGAAGTGAAGAATAGAAATATCTTATTTTTGGAAAAGGAGATGAACTTCATTGTCGCCGCCGGCTATCAATCGACAGAAAAGTAAGTGTGGAAAGTCCACTAAAATATAGGAAAAGAAATGCATTCTGTATAGTTTTCATTCAATACCCAACAAACTTAATTACAGTAACTGGATTATGATCTTGCACAATAGTATGGGGCTGAACTCCACTGACCAATTTTGAGGTAGCAGGACGTGTAATTTGAAGGAAGTTTGTGTGCCAAGCAGATTGTAGTGTGCAAAAGCAGATTTCTGTTTCATCATATTTACTTACAACAATGGTGCCTTAGGTATGATAAGCTACGAAAATTTTGGCCCAGAGCTATCCGCAAACGGCCAAGTAACCAACAGTCGTAGTTTAAATCTTAAAGAACAATAACTTCCTCCAAATTATATTACATCACCAACTGGTGTAGTAGCTGATCATTTGAGGAGGCAGCAACCAAAATTCAGGTACCAGTTACGACTTAGAGTAAAGTCTCAATCAAAATCATTGTATCTCTCTCCAAGAAGCATGACAGTTTCTTTTATGAACTGTCAGGTTTCAGGTTGTTCTCATCACAATCGACAGCAGACCAATGCCGACTGCAACAGTTCATTAGTACATTCAGACGTCGCAAGCAAAAGATGGGCATAGAAAGTGTTTGACGATCTTGAAGAGGTAATTCAATAAGTAATGGGAGAAGAAAATCTAATAGTCATGGTAGACTGAAATGCGGTAGAAGGGGAAGGAATAGATGAAAGGGCTACGGGAGAATATGGGAACTGAGGTGAACGCCTGCGCCGAAGTGGTAACACCGGTTCCCTTCAGGTCACGGACGTTAAGCGCCATAGGGCTTGGCTTGCATTCGGATTGGTGGCCGTCAGATTGTGACGAGCGCTGTCGGGAAGCGAGTTGTTGTCAACTCTTGAGATGCCGTTAAGGAGCTACTTGACGCAGCAGCAGCGGCTCTGGTCACCAAAGCTGACAATGCCGAGAGAGCGATGTACTGACAACATGACCCTCCATATCTACATCCAGTGACGCTTAACGGCTGAAGATGAGACGGTACCGTTGGCCTTCCGAGACTTGTTCGGACGAGATAGATTAACCCTAGGACGCCCAAGCTTTTTTTCCAACTTGGATGCCTAAGGGGGTTGGGGGGGGGGAGTTCGGCGAGCCCACAGGTATTAAATAAGTTAACTGAAGAAAAATCACAACTTTGAAATTGTTTATGTATTTTAACTAAGGCATCAGTTTATAAATGTTGTTAATTGTTATAAATACTGGTTTGAGTGAATAAAACTTGACATATTATAATATAAAATACAGATGTGTACATATACAATAGACTACTCTGAGTCCTCAACTTCAAGGCAAGAGACACACTTCACAATTTTTTCTGATGTTTATGACACTGTCCACAATATTGTTTTGATTTACTTAGTTATACTTGTTATACTTGTTTTAGATTCTCTTACACAAATATGGCAAAGACCTTTCCCTGGAGGAGGCTGAAGTGCTTCTGTTGTCACTTCTTTGATTTTCTTTTGTAGAATAGTCTCCATTAATTGAACTATTTGGTTAGATAACCCTCTTGCATTGGCACTTCTTTCTTCTACCTGCAATTTCACTAGTTCCATCCCAGCTTGCAGAAGATAAAGTTTCTGTTTGTTGTGTTTCTTTTCATTCCATCTTGGATGTTACTGGATAAATATGGTGGTTGCATTGATAGCACAAATGTCGTTGAGAGAGAAATATGCAGATAGAGGCCACCTCTTTGTGCCCCTCTGGCAGATGTACATACGTGCCATTTGATCAATGGCATCAATTCCATCTTTAGTGGAATTATAATATGCTTATTCTTCTCTTCTCCAACAGTGCTTTTATCTTGGTGCATTGTTGACAACAAACCATAAGTTTTTACTTGGTTTCGTTTTCGCTATGTGTGACACCAAAGTTACTGGAGGCCTACATATTGATGGGTCTGTGAACAAGAACATTGATGATATAGCTCTCGATTTGACATGTTCTTCATTATGTCTGGCATAAGCTTCCTGTTTGACTGGAGAGTTCCTACTGTAGTAACTTTGTAGTCTTGCTATAACCCTTCCGCCAAATCCACCGATGTGTAGTATTGGTATGTAGTAATATTTCGACCAGTATTTTTCACAGGTGCTACCAGACGTTTGACGACCGCTGCTGAGCCCCGTTCTTCTTTCAACAAATTCTGAATATTACCTGGATAGGATTCCACATTCAAGAGGTATCTGTCAACTGTATCGGACAGCATGCGTATAAGGTTGCCATACTTGCCCATAAATACTTTGAAGGGGCAGCGCCCTCTGACATCAACAATCACTTCCTCTGAAAGTAAGCCGATTGTTGTGAATATCAAGAATACCAACCAACAAGAAACTAGCTTGCATTGTTGTAGAGATGAGAAATACGAAATCCTACTAAGGGAAATTTTCTATAGCATGGAAACCTAAGGGGGGGGGGGGGGGGTGTTGTTGGACCCACAACAATTTTATTTATTTTTCTTTCAAGGCAGGAATTTTCTATAAAATATATTGACACAAACGTTTCATAAAAGAGCCAACAAACAATAACTCAAAAGGAATATGTAGTACGAAAGTTACTTGGAAAGACAGGGGACATAACAAAATTGTGGGTTCAACGAACCCCTCCCCCCTCTTCCTTAGGCGTCCTAGGGTTACTAGAGTTACGCAAGAAATTTCCGTTGGTAACAGCGAATACCTTCTTCAAGAATCACAAGAGAAGAAGGGCGTCTGGTTTTCACAAGAAAAGGAGGTATACTTGAAAAAGGCCGAGGGATATCAGGAGATTCCAGTTATACCAGGTGGGGCAAAATGAAAGTGGCCCCGAAAACAAAATTCCAGGGTACAAAGAAACACAGCAGCGAAAGAAAATACTGTATTAACCTGACTACAGTAGATGTTGACAGTGAACACCATTCATCTCGTGGCATTTTTGGGCGCTGGTCAGCAAGCTGCTGTAGGTCGATCGAAGCTGCACTGATGGAATTGCTGCAGTTCTTGAAGACGGTTAGGATTGGTGCGATATATACCTCGATTTGAGGACTGCAATTAGTTTCTTTTAATTTAAGTCATCAGTCTTCTGACTGCTCTAATGCGGCCTACTGTGAATTCCTCTCCTGTGCCAACAACTTCATCTCAGAGTATCACTTGCAACCTAAGTCGTCAATTATTTTCTGGATGTATTCCAACGTCTGTCTTCCTCTACAGACAGTTTTTGCTTCAACAGCTCCCAACAGTACCATAATCTCATTACCAGATGTCCTATCATCCTGTCCCTCCTCCTCGTCAGTGTTTTCCACATATTTATTTCCTGTACGATTCTGCGCAGAACCTGCTCATTCACTACCTTATCAGTCCATTTAATTTTCAAAATTCTTCTATATAACCGAATCTCAAACGCTTCGATTCTCTTCTGTTCCGGTTTTCCCACAGTCCATGTTTCACTTAAATACAGCTCTGTGCTCCAAACGTACGAGGGTTGCTCAGAAAGTAGTGCAAAGCATCTTTTTCTTTTTCCTCAGACGAAAACAGTGCTACGAATGTGAAACGTTACGTATGTATTACTGGAAGTTTCCTGAGTGAGCGTGACAAGTTCCGTCACTTCCGACAGATAGATGTAGGACTGTTTGAAAATAGTGTCTGTAAGTGATATACGTTACAAGCAACGTGCCATCATTGAATTTCTCGTTGCAGAGAAAGAAACTGTGGGGAATATTCACAAACCATTGTTCGAAGTGTGTGGAGCATCTGCTGTCGACAGCAGTACAGCTAGCCCCTGGGCACGGAGGGCAAGGTCATCAGAAGGTGGTTCGGCGAAGCTCCACGATTTGCAGCGGTCGGGGAGGAGGTACCACGGCTGTCACACCTGACATGCTGCAGCGAGCTGATGTTGCCATCCGCCATTAAGGGATGCCACTCTTGGAAGACATTTTGAGGACGATGAAGAGGTAATTCACACAGAGAAGCACTAGCTCCGCCGCCAGGACAGGGATTGGTACCGACAGGGCATACATGACCTTATTTCGCACTGGAGGAAGGCCATGGAATGGGATGTAGATTACATGGAAAAATAGGCGTGTGGATAAAACACCATTATTTCTCGCGTGTATTTCTCATTATGTTCAATAAATAGGTGCTGGAGGAAGAAAACGCCACACATTACTTTCTGGGCGACCCTCGTACATTGTCAGAAATTTCTTCCTCAAATTGAGACCTATGTTTGATACTAGTGGACTTCCGTTGGTCAGGAATGCCCTTTTTGCCAGTGCTGGTTTGCTTCTGATCTCCTCCTTGCTCCGTCCGTCATTGGTCATTTTGCTGCCTAGGTATCAGAATTCCTTGACATTATCTACTTCGTGACCATCAGTCTCAATATTAAGTTTCTCGCTGTTCTCATTCGTGCTACTTCTCATTACTTTAGTCTTTCTTCCGTTTACTCTCAACCCATATTATGTGCTCATTGAATTGCTCATTCCAATCAGCAGATCATGTAATTATTCTTCACTTTCACTCAGGATCCAATGCCATCAGCGTGTCGTATTTTTGATATGCCTTCACCTTGAATTTTAGTCCCAGTCCTAAACTTTATTTTATTTCCACCATTACTTCTTCGATGAACATTTTGAACATTGGGGTGGAAGCCTAATCCCTGTATAACACCCTTTTCAACCCGGGCCCTTCGTTCTTGGTCATCCAGTCTTATTATTCCTCCTTGCCTCTTGTACATATTGTATATTACCCGTCTCTACCCAAAAGCTTACCCCTATTTCCTCAGAATTACGAACATCTTGCACCATTTATTGAACATGTATTTATTTTACTTCAGTCATGATTCCATTATCAACCAGTACGTCAGAATTGCCTCTCTCCTTTGTTTACCTTTCCTAAACATACTGATCGTCATCTAACACCTCAGCACTTTTCTTTTCCATTCTTCTGTATATAATTCTTGTCAGCCACTTGGAAGCTTGAGCTGTCAAACATCGGTATCTAACACATCCACAGTGTTCTTTTCCATTCTACTGTATAACATTATTGTCAGCAGTTTGAATGCTTGAACTGTTGAGCTAATAATGCGATAAATTTAGCACTTGTCGGCTATTGCTGTCTTCGGACTTGTGTGGATGGTATTTTTCCGAATGTCAGATGGTGTTTAGCAGGTCTCACACATTCTATACACCAACGTGCACATTCATTTTGTTGCCAGTTCCCGCAATGATATTAGAAATTCTGATGGAATGTTATACTGATCTTAAGTCCTCCAAAGCACATGGCCGTTGATAATGGAAGCAAGATCGAAGAAAAATCAAGACTCGTTCCCTAGGTCGGTAGACCTGGAACACGTTTGACAATGTAAAATGGTGGATGATGTCGAAACAGAAAAACAGGGGTAAGCTGTAGGGAAAGACGGGTAATATAAAATATATACAAGAAACAAGAGATGATAATAAGACTTTACTACCATGAAAGAAGGCGCGGATTAAAGTGTAATACAGGGACGTAGTCTTCCGGTACTTCTGCTCAATTTACACATCGAAGAAGACATGATAGGAATAAAAGAAGCGCTCAGGAGTGGTATTAAAGTTCAAGGCGAAAGGATCCTAAAATTTTCTGATGACACTGCTATCCTCAATGAAAGAGAAGCGGAACCACAGAATCAGCCGAAAAGACCGAACCGTCTAATGAGTACAGAAGGTGGACTCAGTGAAAAATCGAACAAAGAGAAAAGTAGTGGGTAGTATTAAAAATCAGAAGAGCGAGAAACTTAACATCATAATTGGTGGTCACGACGTAGACCAAATTAGGGAATTATTCTACCTAGGGAACAGAAGAGGCCGTGATGGACGGTGCAACTGTAGCACAGAAAGCGGGCTAGCACTGACAGAAAGGACATTCCTTGCCAAGAGAAATCTGCTAGTGTCAAAGATAGAAAGAAATTTCTTACAATGTCCGTTTGTAGCATAGTGGGAAAACCGGAACAGAAAAGAATCGAAGCCTTTGAAATGTAGTGCTACAGAGGAAGGGCGAAAATTAGGGGTCTGATAAGGTAAGGAATGAGGAGGGAGAGGAAAGTATTATATGGGAAACACACGTAAAAAGGGGCATGATGATGGGACGTTTGCTGAGACATGATGGATTAACTGTCATTGTACTAGAGGCAGGAAGACAGAGATTGTAATGCATCCAGTAAATAACTGATGGCGTGGATTGCGAGTATTACTCTGAGAGGTGTGGAAATTGTGGTGGAGAAGCCTAATGACTGGAAAAAAAACATAATGTTTTCTATTATGTTCCTATGGGTAGCGCGGTGCACCTCCATATTGCACGTACTTTTCAACCGATAATATACTTAACGAGTTTGTGGCATTGATGTCATCCGTTGCAGACATCTTGAAAAAGAATTTATCGGGCACCAGGCCGCACATTGTAGTCAAAGTGGTACGCTATTTCGACCTCAAACCGAGATGTCGTCATATTGTGATCTGATGTACTGACGCACTATCGCGCTGTCTGCTCCGCATTTATCGTTTTCATCTACATCCACATACATACGGTGCATGGCGGAGGGTGATGTGCCTAGGAATTCTGCATACTCAGTTCGCTAGACAAACAATCAAGCAACTCGTGTTAATGAGTTTTATTACAAGTGAATTACAATACTTAAGTTTCGTTCTTGTGTCGTACGCAGAGCCCGACATACAAAATTGTGTCTTCTTCAGAACAGACAAACACAAGTCTGTGCTATGTAGAGTTTACTAATGAAAAGGCTAACACTGAAGGTGCTATCGAAACGGGCTCCCACCAGTCGGGCGTGGCACTTATGTCGTCTTCACCTAGGGGCCGCTGCTGTCGCGTTGTCGTCGTGGGGCGAGGGCGGTCAGTGTGGCTGGCCTCTTCTCACAACCGTCTCTTCTTTGTCGTTCCCAACTGGTGTGCAGATGCTGCTTCACGCTGCAACATAGGGTACCTTGTACTACTGCGAGTCACTTCCTTTACTGTTCCAATCAATCTCAAATGGAGCAAGCGGAAAACTACTGTATATTGCTCGAAAAAAAAAAAAATTTCTAGTATCTTATCTTCGTTGTTTCTACGCGAAACGTACTTTGACGACAGTGGAATCGTTCTGCAGTTAGCCTCAAACTCCAGTTCTCTTAATTTTCTCAATAATGCCTCGCGAGGAGAACGTCTTCTTTCGTCAGGGATACCTATTTGAGTACGCGAAGCATCTCCGTAATATCTGGGGGCTCATCGAACCTATCGACAAGAATTTAGCAGGTGAACGGTTTCTGCCTTCCTTTAATCCTACCTGATGGGGCTCCTACACACTCGAGCAGTACTCAACACTGAATCGCACTGGTGTTCTGTACGCGGTTTCATTTATAAACGAGCTACACTTCCGTAAAATCTTCCCAATAAACCTAAGTTGGCCATTCACTTTACCTAATATCCTCCGGACTTGCTAATCCCACATCACTTTCCAACGTTACGTCTGGATATTTAATCTACGTGACTGTGTCAAACAGCACACTACGAAAGCTATATTCGAACATTACTGGTTTTGTTTCTCCTACTCGTCTGCATTAAGTTGCATTTTCCTTCATGTAGAGTACGCTACCATGTGTCACACTAACTACAAATACTGAGGAAGTATCCTCCTACAATTACTTAATGGTGATATCTTCCCGTACACCTCAGCGTCATCAGTAAACAACCGCAAATTGCTGTTCACCCTATCCGTCAAATCACTTATGTATATAGAGAACCAGAGAGGTCCCCTCACACCTCCCAGGGGCATTACCGATGTTATCCTTGTCTTTAATATACCCTTGCCGTCGTCGACAACGTACTGCACTGTATTACAATAGCCGATGACTGAAAACTAATATATTATACTACCTCAACTTTTTACCCTGATTCCAAATCTGTTTTCAGTTTTTTTCCTATCACCTACAGTTTCGCGGCAATTTGTCTTCAAAGATATATTGCTGTCCCAGTAGGTTATGCGTATTGTTAGAGAGAAATTTCTCAATTCGGCCCTGTATACCTTTAGATTGTTTACACCTATTGATACTAGTTGTTGTTGTGTGACGCTGAAAGAACAGGGGAGTAAGAATTCCTTGGACACGTCCATAGATTGGAGGATTAAAGAGAAAATTGAAATGTTACGATGGGAACATAGGTTTTCATGTGAGGCCACAAATTTAGGAGTGAATGTCATTCATGGCCACCATCTTGAAATCCGCCATTCTGGATTAAAGTATTTTTTTTAATGGGAAGGGGTGTGTCTGACACATCAAATAACACTCGCTTGACCTCTGGAATTTAGTGGCGTAATTTGTTTTTGTCTATCTTGTACAGTTTAGAGGTTATTAATGTTCAAATTTGCTAAATTACCTTCATACCGACTGCTACAACACATGTCCCACGTGTTGTCCATCCCGTGCAATGAACAACTGTAGTCGCCGTACCCCCTCTGACTGCACACGAAGGAGAGTGTATTCTGCAATTTGGTCACAGGCGTCTTGTATGCATTCTTCCAGGTGTCTCAAATCACGGATGTTCTCAGCATACACTGTCTGCTTAAGATGTCTCCATAGATAAAGATCAAGGGGCGTTAAGTCAGGGGATCTGGGCGACCCCTCCACGGGACCATAGCGACCAATCCACTTCCTTGGCAGTTGGTCCTCCAGCCATTCACGGCCACCAATGCCATAATGTGGAGGGGCTCCATCGTGCTGAAATAAGATGGGAAACTGCCGTCAGCGTTCAGTGTGGAAGGGAACACAAGGTCCTGCAGCAGCCTCGGATACTGTGGTGCAGATAATGTGTTGTAAATGAAAAATGGCCCAATAATGCGGGTGTCCCATGAGCCACGTCACACCATCACCTTCGCTGGACTATGTTCTCGAACTGGGCAACCCAGTTCGGATTTTCGTCGCTCCAGTATCGACAATTATTTCGATTAACCTCCCCATTCTAAGCGAAATACGTCTCGTCGCTGAACAGTATGCCCTTGGCAAACGGAGGATCCAGTTCATGTTGTTCAGTAGCCCGCAGGCAGAGCTCCAATCGGCGATCCGGGTCATCCTCGTTAAGTCGATGTTGCATCTGCAGCTTGTAAGGATGCCACTTATTGGTGTGCAATATCCGGAGAACGGAGGTTTGGCTCATTCCACATGCTAGGGCCACAAGACGAGTACTTCGTTTAGGACTTTTCACAAACGACGCAACAACCGCAGTTGGAGTTTCCTCATTGGTGGCAGTCCTTGATCGCACACTACGTGTCCTATCGTGAACAGAGCCCGTCTCCCGGAATTTGGTAATCACGTGAGCCACTGTGCTCTGCGATACCGGTTCTCTGTCTGGGTGTCATATGGTTGTAGTCAGCTGCTGTTGTTCGGTAGCTGCGTTCCCCTGATATAAGGATGATTTCAATCTTCTGTTCACATGTCAGATCCATTTTAGATCACCTGGAACAAAGAGAGATATGAGTCGGTATCAAGGTAACTTTGAACATCAATAACTTCTAAACTGTACAAGATAGACAAAAACGAATTACATCACTAAATTCCAGAGCTCAAGCGAGTGTTATTTGATGAGTCATACACCCTCTCTCCATTAAAAAAAAAATATGACTTCAATCCAAAATGGCGGATTTTAAGATGGCGGCCATGAATAACATTCACTCCAAAAGTTGCTGCCCCGCGTCAAACCTATGTTCCCATTATCACATTTCAATTTTCCCTTTAATCTTCCCACATATGAAGGTGTTTTTTATTTTGTTCTGAAGAAGGCGCGGTTATCCACGTTGAAACCTGTGTAAACACCGTGAATTTTCGCAATCGAGGCGGATTATTCATAATTTATTTAAATTTATTTAACTGTAGTTACACTGCGCTTTGTTAAGAACTTTCGAGGTAAATGTAGTAGGTCTGTCGGAAGAACCAATCTTATGGGAGAACACTGCTCCGATCCCATAAACCGAGTAGGTGGTGCAGTGGTTACATACTGGGTCTGCATTCTGGAGGATGACGGTTCAAATCAGCGTCTGGCCGTTACGATTTAGGTTTTCCATGATTTTCCTAAATCGCTTCCGGCAAATGCCGGGACTGTTCTTTGAAAGGGCACGTCCGATTTCCTTCCCCATCCTTCCCTAATATGAGTTTGTGCACCGTTTCTAGTGACCTCTCTGTCGACTGGACGTTAAACATGAATCTCCTTCTTCTTATCGTCCTCCTTCTGCTCCTCCGACCGCGTAAGTTGCAACCACAGCTAATACAACAGAGTTAGCTGGGTCAGCCTGAATCAGATATCTACGACATAGCGGTACCTCTTTCGGACGCTGAAATGTGTTTCGGCATTCTTTGGATCACAACAAAGAAACGTTGTTCCAGAGCAACTGGTTACGCGGAGCAGCAATTTCCTCAGCGTTAGAAATAAATTTTGTATAGTAGATAATTTTCCCCTTGACTGATATGAACTCCTTTATGTTAGGGGGCGCCAACAGATATATAACCGGAACCAAGTAGTATATGTTTGGATGTATTCCCAGGGCATTTATTATGTGACCTAAATAGTTCCGTTCTGTCTGGAAGAAGGAGCAGTTTTCCTCGTTGCACTTTAAGCCAGCTCTAGAAAGAAATAGTCTAAATGTGATAAATGTTCCGCGGGCGTGTGACCCACGGTGACAGTATTGTCCATATAGTTATTACAAGAAGGGACTTCGCTGTTAACTGTTCCACGAACCGTTCAGAAAATCCAGGAGATGAAGTACTTTGATAAGTTAGTCTTTGAGGTGGAACAAATCTGCGTGTTTATTACAAAGTATTGCTTCAACCGCTTGTCCAGCGGTAATTGTACATATGCTTCTCACAGAGTTGCTTGTGTAATTGATAACTGCTATGACACATTCATATAAAACAGAGCCAGTGATAAGTGTCAGTGGATTACTGTTTCTGCAGCTTTATATCTGACTTCAGGAACATCAAGTAAAATTAGAACAAATTATTTTTAAAAAGAAAGGCCGCTCACTAGCTAAAATTCTGTAATCCACATACCGAAATTTAGAAAAATAGGAAGGATAAATTTCAATGTTACATGCGAAATGGCGTCTTGCCACTTGCAGGAAAATAATTCATTGCTTATTGGAGTCTTGGCCTGGACATAACGACACCTCTGCCCTTAAGACAGACACAGGTTCTTGCACAACCACTACAGTGTGAGGAGCTGCTAGGATTGGTGGTCTGACTCTGATGTATGGATGGATGAGAATAGATAAAATTCAGACAGAGGCTACATTCCGAATGTCAACGCAAATGGTATGGAACAAATTACATGAAGTTACGTTTGAGCTATGGGGCTACAACTAGTAGTTTTATGCTGACACAAATTTAGACACAAAAGAAACTTACGTGGTGCAGAAGCATAGCCAAATCGGAATTTAAATAGAATTCACTGGCGTTCAGCACCGAGCATCGCGTCTGTTTGTGGTAACCGATGCCAGTGTGTCAGTGGACGACTTTCAGACCGGACAGACGGTGGAGCAGTATTGAGGCGTCCTGACATATACAACTAAGTAATGGCCTTGCGGGCAGAAACCTCGTCATGGTTTTAAATAAACAGGAAAGTTCAACTGGTGTGCACATCTTCTCCAGCAAACTGCTCTCCATTTGTGTATTATACGTAAGAGTATACTAACAATTGGAATAAATAAAGATTACATGAGTGCATGTAAAGGCCTTGTCAATAACGATAGCGTTAGTTTATAAATACAGGCATGGTTGATTTAGTACATTGTACAACTTTCCTAGTACCACTACGGTACTCATAATCCGATAAGCACATTAGAAATATATATCTCTCTTGTTTTAAAAACAATAATTTTCTATAGAAATTATTTTATTTTTTTGGATCAGTTTATCCAGTTGAGTTACATTTAGTTTTATATTTACAACACATTAAAATTTATTAATGGTTTTTGCACTTAGTACCACTGATGTCATTATGACCCCAGACTAAACAGCGTTTTAGTTTCTTGAATTTAACCTTACGAACGTACAATGATGACTGTTATGTTGAACCTTCAACTACTATAATTACATTTCCCCCTTACTTTATGCGTTTCGTGTCTCAGGTGATGTGTGTTGTGACGGTTGTTATTAGTTTTTTGCCTCACTGTGCCTCACCTCCTGAAAACCCCGTAAAGGGAGTTAGGTAGACAAGAGTTTATGGTTCACCCAACAACGAAGTCAATGGAGACGAAGCACAGTCTCGAACTGGGTAAGAAAATAACCGTCGCTTTCTTGGGAATAATTTGCGATAAGAGATTTAGGTTCAAATGGTTCAAATGGCCCTGAGCACTATGGGATTTAACTACTGGGTCATCAGTCACCTAGAACATAGAACTACTTAAACCTAACTAACCTAAGGACATCACACACATCCATGCCCGAGGCAGGATTCGAACCTGCCACCGTAGCAGTCGCGCGGTAAGAGATTTAGGAAAATCACAGAAAACATAAGTCAGGATGGCAGGATACCAATTTGAATCGTCATCATCCAGAATGCGAGTCCACTGTATTAACCATTGCGTCACCTCACTCTTTCTGAACGCACAAATTTCAAATTCACCTGACAGTCATGTGTTCTCGACCAATGCGAGCAGCAATATTGCGGAACAGTAAATCGCAGTCTTTATACGTGACGTGCCTGATGGTGTCACGTTACGAAACATTATGGCAGCCGTTTCTGCTTTTTATATGAGGCACAACACGACATTCTCATAAACAAACGACATTCAAATGGAATTTTTTGCTGAGAAAGTCGCTGCATAGAATTTCCTTAAATACGGATTGCAGATATCGTTACGACTATCTACGTTTTGTGGTTTCATGTTAAACATTTGTATATCTAGGCACGCAGTATACCTGATTCAAAATTAACATTCGTTGCATGCTATTTTCATAGTGTTGCAATTTCGAAGTCAGCTGTTTATATAAAGAAATAGTAAACTTTGAAATACAAAACTACTTCTGTGAGGTGACGGTTGAGCTGTTCACGCATGTATATAATGAATGGGCTCATCTAACTACCAAAGAAAACTTGTGATCCCTACAGATTAATTTATCATTAAAAGACCTAAAATAAAGAGATCCAAGTACGGAATCAATCATATAAATATTTAATAAATGGACAAAGATTGTAATCGTGAAGTATAGTCTTGGCACTGGTGGGTGGGAAAATAAAAGCTTATGTCGAACTATATAGCAGATACGGCTAATGACTATAAAAATGGTTTGTTATTTCCAGAAATAACCTAAAAAAAGCGAGTACAGCATCAGTATTCACCCTAGTGTATGATGGATGCAGTTAGCTTTCTACAAATGTTAAAACTGTGCAATTAACCCTGGTGCAAATATATAACCTTTATCACCCCCTTAGCTCTATGATTGCATTGACGGCTCTTGCTTACCACTCTTAGACAGAATGAACATCTTAGACAGCTGCAATAGTGGCTGAAAATTCTGAGTCCCGTGCGATTTCTGTTCTCTGAAGCCAGAGACACCTCTCTCTGCCATACTGTGCCACGAACTGATGCAAGTCTACTCACTGGTGTCCCTGTTGAAAGTGTTCTCACCTTATTTGCTGACTCAAAGCAGGTTTTATCAGTGTAGGAACCTTGTCGGCCAATTTATAACATATCTTGCTTCTACTGACCAATAACAATTTTGTAACCTAATTTAAGAAATTCCTACTCTCTAGAATTTTGTTATGGTGTGGCATAGGAAGGAGGGAAGAAAATCCCTCCAACAGTTTTCCAAACCCAGTCAGCCAAAAGCTTTGCACGTAGGTACATGTGTGAGAAAACTCACCTTTTGTCGAAATAATTATTGTAGTCCAGAGTCCTTCTTTCTCGGATTTAAATGAACATTCATGTGTGGCACTTGCGCAGGTAATGGCCATTCCTGCAGTTTGAAGATTTCCGAGAATTTCAACTGGATTTCAGATCAATAGCACGCCAAAAGTATTTCTTCTAGTGTCTCGCATAATGCAGTTGCATGACATTCAGGGCACTCTCCTTTGTCTGCTATGTGCAGATAGGATACTGCGACTTCCATGTTCTTTAGCAGCCCAGGAACTGCTTTCAGTGCTGTACAAGTTTATGACTCTCAGGTTCTTCTAAGATAATTTGCTAGGTAGCTAAAGAATGTTCCCAAGGCAGCGGAAATTAACAGCTTCAGCATAAACTGTCACATAAAACTTCTAGTCACACTGTCAAATGCAAATGGTTTAGAAACAGACATACTCTGATTGTCTCTGTATTTCATCATCGCATGATGTAGTTTAGAGAATACTAAGTGATTAAGTGTTATAAAAGGTTTTGAATGAGGTTCTACGTCATATTAAAATGGAAATGATTTGTTAAATGTAAGTGTACAGACTATAGCAATAACATTTAGACATGTAAGAAAAGCATTTTGATGAGACAATGATCACTATTATTATATTTTTAAAACTTGATTACTTATTATTCTTTTGGTTACTTATGTTTGCAGGAGAGTATGAAAAATTCTGTCTTTAATTTTTACGTACATTCTGAAACAAAAGAACATAGAACATCATGAGTCCTAAATTTGTAGAGTGGAATATTCGTGAATAATATTTTTGATTGAGTGTTACAAGGTTTTTCAGAATTTAAGTACTTGTAAGGCATGCAGATGTGCACGGTGAAGTAGAAGTATGAGGAGAAGTTGCATCTGGAGACGTTAGAAACCATATCTGGAACTCATAAATAACTGGTGCTATGGATTTCAGAATATAGGACCAGATCGATGTTAGACATGTATTATTACTACGGAGGTTGGTAAACTACATTTATGTGGTAAAACATACAAGGTGCAGGTATATACACTCCTGGAAATTGAAATAAGAACACCGTGAATTCATTGTCCCAGGAGGGGAAACTTTATTGACACATACCTGGGGTTAGATACATCACATGATCACACTGACAGAACCACAGGTACATAGACACAGGCAACAGAGCATGCACAATGTCGGCACTAGTACAGTGTATATCCACCTTTCGCAGCAATGCAGGCTGCTATTCTCCCATGGAGACGATCGTAGAGGTGCTGGATGTAGTCCTGTGGAACGGCTTGCCATGCCATTTCCACCTGGAGCCTCAGTTCGACCAGCGTTCGTGCTGGACGTGCAGACCGCGTGAGACGACGTTTCATCCAGTCCCAAACATGCTCAATGGGGGACAGATCCGGAGATCTTGCTGGCCAGGGTAGTTGACTTACACCGTCTAGAGCACGTTGGGTGGCACGGGATACATGCGGACGTGCATTGTCCTGTTGGAACAGCAAGTTCCCTTGCCGGTCTAGGAATGGTAGAACGATGGGTTCGATGACGGTTTGGATGTACCGTGCACTATTCAGTGTCCCCTCGACGATCACCAGACGTGTACGACCAGTGTAGGAGATCGCTCCCCACACCATGATGCCGGGTGTTGGGCCTGTGTGCCTCGGTCGTATGCAGTCCTGATTGTGGCGCTCACCTGCACGGCGCCAAACACGCATACGACCATCATTGGCATCAAGGCAGAAGCGACTCTCATCGCTGAAGACGACACGTCTCCATTCGTCCCTCCATTCACGCCTGTCGCGACACCACTGGAGGCGGGCTGCACGATGTTGGGGCGTGAGCGGAAGACGGCCTAACGGTGTGCGGGACCGTAGCCCAGCTTCATGGAGACGGTTGCGAATGGTCCTCGCCGATACCCCAGGAGCAACAGTGTCCCTAATTTGCTGGGAAGTGGCGGTGCGGTCCCCTACGGCACTGCGTAGGATCCTACGGTCTTGGCGTGCATCCGTGCGTCGCTGCGGTCCGGTCCCAGGTCGACGGGCACGTGCACCTTCCGCCGACCACTGGCGACAACATCGATGTACTGTGGAGACCTCACGCCCCACGTGTTGAGCAATTTGGCGGTACGTCCACCCGGCCTCCCGCATGCCCACTATACGCCCTCGCTCAAAGTCCGTCAACTGCAGATACGGTTCACGTCCACGCTGTCGCGGCATGCTACCAGTGTTAAAGACTGCGATGGAGCTCCGTATGCACGGCAAACTGGCTGACACTGACGGCGGCGGTGCACAAATGCTGCGCAGCTAGCGCCATTCGACGGCCAACACCGCGGTTCCTGGTGTGTCCGCTGTGCCGTGCGTGTGATCATTGCTTGTACAGCCCTCTCGCAGTGTCCGGAGCAAGTATGGTGGGTCTGACACACCGGTGCCAATGTGTTCTTTTTTCCATTTCCAGGAGTGTATTATATCTATACTCATGGAGGTTGGTGAACTACATTTATGTCGTAAAACAAAAAAGGTGCGGGCATATATTATATCTACACTCATATACTTACATACGGAGGTAATTAAAGCAGTAACATTAACATTTGTATACCTGCGTGAAGTTGGATGAATACAGAGCAAGTGTCTTATACACACTTGTTTTTTTTTATTTTTTTATTTTATTCTTTAAGGTGAAATAAAAGATTTAGTTAGTGCTAATACTTTTTTCATTTTCTCAGTTTATTCTCTTCCATTCTGTAATAGTTCTATTGCAATTATTAGTCTCTCCTTTAGTTCATTAGTCAACGATCTCTTTGGTTTAAATTGTTCATAACAAAAATCACTTTCAGTATCACTTTAGCAAATTTAAATCTAATTGTAGCTTCCTACGATAATCACTACCAGTATCACTCTAGTAAATTTCAATTTAATTCTAGCTTCTTACGATAATCTATTAAATATTAAGCTTACTTCTCTCTGCTGGCAGCATCGGCCTCTTATTTCCACCCTAAGCTGTTTCAAATACTCTAATTACATTTCTCCTCTTACGACATAGGATACTCAGTGACACACAGCCCTCACCATTTTGTTCATATTCTCCCTGCACCGAATACCACTAATCCATTTTCTATACTCCCGCAACCTCAGGAAATCTCTTGCAGTCGCCTTTCTTTCGGCACTCTCGGAGTCACAAACAGGGCGCGCAAAATCTCGGACACCCCTGTATTACGTCACTTGGCGGAAACACCGGCCAGTGCCCCTCGCGGCAGGTAGTGCCTAACAAAGGGACAAACCAGTCTGCCACCCTACTCCAGGCTGCTCAGCGGAACGCGTCCGAGCTGTTAGCAGCTCACTGCAACATTCAGTCTTTACCTGCGCATTGCGAAGAACTTAGCCTCCTCTTCAACCAACTAAACTACCACGAAATCCACTTATCCGAAACGTGGTTGAAACCACACATATACTCTGCATCTATTCATCTCCCAGGGTACACATTTCTTAGGGCAGACAGATCAAAAAAGCGAGGTGGCGGGGTCGGCGCATATATACGAACAGATCTCAAAGCGAAAGTCTTATGTACGTCAAATCCTGTTGAAGAAAAAGAGGCTGAATTCATGTTCATTGAAATAAATATACAAAGTCGGAAATTCTTGACTGGCGTCGTGTACAAGCCGCCAAAAATAACCTCAATGAGTTCCTTCCAGTAGGAATTACATTCACTTCAGTGTCAATACGAACATGTCATCGTAATGGGTGACTTGAACATAGACCTGCTAAGAGACACTCCCTCCGCAATAAACCTAAGAAGATTGTTTAGTTGCAATAGCATGAACATTCTTCCATTACAACCTACACACCATACGGCGCACAGTCATACTCTTATAGACGTGATCGCAACGAAACAGACTGACAAAGTAAGACATGTTGGTCAGTCATCGGCCCCTGGCCTCTCAGCACATTATGTAATATTCCTGGCCTACTCTGTGCAGCCCCCAAGGATCAAATCGCGTTACATAACTTGTAGGAACATAAACGTATTGACCTTGACGCTCTAACAGCCGATTACTCAGAAATCTCATGGCATCGACGGCAAAATTAATGAACTTGGTGATAAACTCACTGCCCCCTATGATAAACATGCACCTGTGCGCACAGTCCGTGCAAGAAAATCTCCTGCTCCATGGCTGACAGCTGAATTACGTCAAATGATGACTAATAGGGATGCTGCCCACAGGCGTTTCAAGGCAGAACCGAAACCCGAGCGTTTCGAAGAATATAGAAAGCTACAGAACAGAGTGAAACAATGCATTCGCAATGCCAAAATCAGGCACGCTCGCTCCCTTGTATGCAGCGATCTGACACCCACGACTCTATGGAAGAATCTCCGTAGCTTGGGGGTCGGAAAGGCAAAATCGGAAACTACTTTTCATGTGTCAGCTAACGAATTAAATGAATTATTCTCTGCACCTCTGAATACCAGCACGGCTGATAATTACCGTCCACAAGAATCCCCAAACAGGATAACTAACAACGATACCTTCCCTCTAAAACATGTAACAACAAATACGGCAAGAAAAGCAATAATGAGAATCTCTTCCGATGCAATAGGCAACGACAGTATCGGTATAACCATGATTAAGAATGTTGCCGATATCTTAGTACCTGTCTTAACTGACATATTTAATTTTTCCCTGCATGGAAAAGAAGCATAATTCGACCCATCCCTAAGATCGAAAACCCGCAACTGCCTAGTGATTACCGACCAATTAGCATACTGCCTGCTGTTTCCAAAGCACTTGAATATATTGTTCATGACCAAATCACTGAACACTTGCATGAATTCAGTCTATATGACAAATTTCAATCCGGTTTCCGTAAACATCACAGCACAAACACTGCTCTAATTGAAGTAACTGATGACCTGAAATATGCCATAGACAATCGAAAGGCAACAATATTGACGCTACTGGACTTCAGCAAAGCTTTTGACACTGTTAACTTTGACATATTACTCAGAAAAATGCAACAGCTTAATTTCTCTGATAGTGCAATGAGATGGTTTGAAAGCTACTTAAAAGCCAGACAGCAATGTGTTGTCTGCGCAAATGAAAAATCTTCCTGGGAACATGTTTCTGCGGGAGTGCCACAAGGATCAGTCTTAGGACCACTTTTGTTTTCTTTATATGTCAACGATGTTTCGTCGGTTTTGTCCTTCTGTAAACATCATTTCTATGCCGACGACCTCCAGCTCTACCTATGCGTCAGACCTGAAGACGTAAACACTGCAATCGCTCTGATGAATGATGATCTGTCTTCAGTAGTGACATGGGCGAAAAACCTGGCCTTAAATTAAATGCAAAAAAGACGCAAGTAATCTTAATAGCCCATCAGAAATTAATAAATTCAGATTTCCGCGAACGGCTACCTCCTGTTCTGCTCGAAGGTACTCCAATACCATATCAGAAAACAGTGAAGAAATTGGGTCTAACTTTGGACAAGCATCTCAACTGGGCGGAGAATACAGTCGCAGTGTGCCGAAAGACGTCTGCTTGTCTCTATGCTCTCAAAAAGTTTCGGAACGTATTCCCACTGGACTTGAAACGCCAGCTCGTGCAAGCACTCGTTCTACCGAACCTCCACTATTGTGATGTGATTCAACAAGGCATGAGTAGTGAAAACAAAAGACGGCTAGAGCTAACCATGAATGCCTGTGTGCGTTACACCTGCAACATTCGCCGATATGATCATGTTAGTGCTTCATACTCCGAGCTAGGGTGGCTGCGGCCGGACAAACTGCCTGACTACCACACTCTATGTCTACTTCACCGACTCCTCGTCGCGCAAACATCCCAGTACCTAGCTTCAGAGATTAAAAACCTGTCATGCCATCATAATGTGCCCACTCACAAAACAAAAACTTTTGCAAACTCCTTCTCAGTTGCCACTGTCCGCCTCTGGAACAAACTGCCCCTTACCTTGAGGAAAATTCAATCTCCTGTTGCTTTTAAGAAGAAGTTTGAAGCATTTCCTACTATCATCCGCATAAAATTCTCCACAAAATTAATGTGCAAGGCCAATCCTCTCATCTGTCAAATAGCAAAGCTAGCGTCTCCTATCTTGCTCCTGAGATGCCTTCCTCTTCATCTATCTCTATTAGCTATGCAGTCTTCTTTTCCTTTATATTTTCCTTAATTATGTTTCATCATGTCTCTCTATTCTTCTCCTCCCTTCACCATGAGTCTCCCTCATACTCCCTGCTGCCAGCACTCCTATCTAAAATCTTTCTCTTCAATAATGTATTTTTCGAGGTGTACCTTTGTAATTGTTTATCTCACTTTTTATATTAGATGTAGTTTAACATGCCTACTAAAACATATGACTGTAAAATAAGTAGAATGCCTGGTTAGATGTAAGAGAGGGCCTGATGGCCCTAATCTTGCCAGGTTAAATAAATAAATAAATAAATAAATAAATATAATCGACGGTTTCAGACAGTAACCTGTTTATCCTAATTCACATTTTCACGTACTAAATGTTTCTTCTGACGTAACATGGCAAACACGTTTCTTTACAATGTAAACTTGCTTGAAATCATCAGTCTCTCCTCATCTCGCCCCCATTGCTGATATTTCCTTTAACAGTTATATTCATGTAATTTATGGTTATTGCATTTCACTCATGTTACAAAATTTTATTACAAAAGAAGCAATAGGGAACAGGTATGGTAACTGGGCACGTCCTGGGAGAATAACAGCACATAAAATATTAACAAAAATTTAATTGTGAGCAAATATACAGAATCACTTATTGTGGAACCTCTTACGGTTCTGAAGACAGCACCTTGTAATGCAGAATAAGTAAATATTACAAATATCCACCGATAAAGTACTTAAAAAAGACAGATTCTTACTTTTCTTGTAGCACCATAGACAAATACAACGTTAGTAACAAGATGAATGTCTCACAGCAATATTAACCTAAACAGAGAATTCCAAAATTTTAAAAATGACCTACGTCTTCTTACAAATCAATACATAATAATTTGAAAAGAGTCTTTATGGCCAACAGCCAATTTTAACCTTTTGAAGGATACACTGCCATTTGAATGTGTATTTCCTATGTAGAAGCCAGATTTTGGCTTTCACAACACTATCGAGTACAATGCTAAAAGCAAGAATACACAAATAGTAAGACATAAACCAAAAAACTCAAAACATTTTTACTCGATAATGGCGTGAAGTAATATGCCATCCTGCACAGTACACAGCAAAACACGTTGATGGTCTAAGATGCAAGTGCATACCTCGTACTTTTGCATCAGCTTGCATTTAATATTTTTAACTTTTTTTCCATTTTTTACGTTGCGTCTTATTATTTGCGTTTTCTTGCCTTTAGCATTGAGCTCGATAATGACGTGAAAGCTGAAATGTAGACTGTGCACAGGAAGTATACAGAAATATACAGTCAAAACGCGGTGTATTCGTTCAAAAAATGTTCTATGACTGTCGTTGAGTACACGTTAGAGACGCAGAACCGCTTCACGACGATACTAGCAAAAACTTATTTTAGTTCTTTGAAGCAAAGGGAACTGACGTCAATGGCCATTTACAATTAGCTTAGAACAATAATCGTAAAGCAAAAGCAAGCAAAAATGGTGTAACAGATACATGCTTTGGTTTAACGTCCCGTCAACATCAAATCATTGTGGTAGATACATGCTGATCACGATATTTTACAACTTACACATTTAAGTAAAACGCCTACTGGCACTAAATTAATTAATTCGGTAAAACGCCGTGTTAAATTGTTGAGGTTCAATTTAAAAATGTTTACAGTTAAAGTCACTGAACGGCCAAGAACATTAATTACAAAATCCTCAGGTAACTTTCGTTAAATGGAGCACAAGAGGAAGGTAGAAAAACACATAATGACAGGGAATGGTGACAATGCCACAAAGTGTCGAGCTCACCCAAAAAGTGGCTCAAGCGTTCAAAATTACAATACAAACCACTTTAACTAACAGGCCAGCTGTATCAATAAAACGAGACAGACAGATTCGTTAGCCACCACGTTCAGAAATTAAATAGTATGTCAATGTTGCTCTTTGTTCCGAATTGGCTGTCAACTTAGGAACCCTACAGGAGGCACGAAGGACTGTACAGCAAGGCCACTTTTGGGCTTTTTTTACCAAGTGTGTACATTAACATTTTCAATAACAGCCTTGCGTTCCCGTGAACATAGGAAATTGTATTAATGAAGTTCCTACTGATACAGGGGCGCGAGAGCACACAGACACACAAATCGACTTGACGGCCTAGACAAGGGCGTAGAATTCAAACCAGTAAGGAACTTTTAAAACATCTGTTAAAAGCACAGTCCAGTAAAGAAGCTAGGAACACACCTTCAATAACTACGACAACCGCCCAGCTGATGTAGTTAACAGGAAAATTCAGCAAAAAGCACAGAGATGCAACAGTTCGCGACTCGTGCTCAAAACGACTACAAACAGCCTAATACAGTTAACTAACGAGCGCATTCCCACCCGGTAGTACGCAAGGCACAGAAAACGCAATTGCATGGTGCTTTGGAAACACGATGATGGGACTCAGGACACTTGTTGAACAAGTTCAACTCGCTGCGCCAATAATGGGAGTAAATGTTCATTACAAGATTGCAACAGTTTTCAGACAAGAAGAAACTGCAGGCCAGTTTTCAGTCATTCAAATGGTTGAGGGACTAGCAGCTCGTATTCAGACGGCCGTCTCAGCTACCAAGAGGTCTTAGGCCCTGCTGCCACTTCTGCTTCAGTGATCAGCCCGACAGAAAAAGAAAATACGTCTGCACCAACAGCGAACTCCGAACAGCACACTGTGCCTTCAATAAGTCAATTCTCCTAATGTTTGCCACGCACTCCCTCATATCGTTGCTCAGCGCCAGATCGCTGTCCCGTGCGGAAGTGTGCCCACTGGTTACCCAGAAACCAGGCAAAGGCTTTCCCGCAGAGTGGCATCTATCGATTTCGCATGCGCAACTCAGATATAGCTCGCACTCAGCTCAAAAAGTTTTACTATCATTTATCAGAAACCAGAACTAATTCTTATTCGGAGTGACATAAAATGTTTTCCCACTGTCTTGTATAAGGGACAACCGCAGACGTAAGAAGCTGTCTTCAATAATAATTTATTTAAAGGCTATAGTAAGGTAAAAATGGCATACGGCTATTGATCCAACTTCAAAATTGTCCACTTTACGTCAAGAAAATAAGGGGAACGTGCTTAACATCTTGCGGAGCAGTTTCCCGAAAAGACACCAAACGGACACCTGGAACTACTTCATCGTAAAATTGTGGATAACTTTGCCTTTTGAATAAAAATGTCAATTAAGATTATCGACCCCTGTACTTGACGTATTGTATAGTACATGACTAATGACTCCGTATTTTATGGCTTCAGCACATCTTTTATCGATTATGGTTTGGATTTCCATATACACATATTTTTTAACACTGCACTACTGAAGTAATATGTTACCGTTGTTCACTAAAATATTCAGTAATGCATTTTGTTAACATATCATTTATTTGTTACAATATGCTCGGATAGGTACAACTCGAATAATAATTTATGCCCTTACATTTCGATAATGATTTTTCCGAGTATTATTATCAGTAGGTGCTTAACTAACATATGACAAATTGACAAATCAAATTATTTCCTGTTCATGGTTCTATACCACCTGCAATTGTTGTATTACGTTGCTCGTGGCAGGATCATTACACTTTTAGTGCATTTCCATTCATTGCGGTCAGCTGCGTTTATGGTATGTCATTTTCGCACAAGTTTCCCTACCAGTTATCACGTTTAAACTTTTCTTATTGCTACGTGGGTTGTTCTTGATACTTCTCACAGTTTCATTAATTTTTAGGCACTCTGGATGGGTTGTGCCCCTATTTACAACGGTTAACCGGTTATGTTCGGCCTACCGTCGTCCGTTTGGATTCCTGGTAGGCGTTTCTAATTTTTCGTTTTCATTTTTTGTCTGATTGTTCTGCCCATAATGAGTATACTATCGCATTAGGTTGAGAGGATAATTCTTGACGTTTCTTAAAGGTTTTAAGGAAATTTTTAGGCGTACCAGAGGACAGTGGACCCATACTTTTCACTTATTCGTGGACAAGAAATGTTCGGTCCCCTCTGTTCTTCAACTTTAATGTCATGAACCACCATGTTATAAGTTTCCTATATTTCTCACTGTTGATTTTAACAATAATTCGACCACAACTGTGGTGAACGCTTTTTGTAACTTAGCAGATTTATCCTGATGATGTGGTTTCTAGACAATGAAACTAGTTGTTAAATAAATTATTTAGGAGGGCAGGCAAGCGGTTATTATACAGAATAGTGTTTTGTATGAGAGGAAGTCAATAACTTTCCAAACAATTTGCCATGGCAACGTTTGATATATTTAGCAATCATATTTCGCAATAAGGATTATTTTATTGATTTTATTTGTATTTGTATTTTGTGCCTGATTGTCATCTGGAAATGTGCTAATGATAATTTGATTCAAAACATACTGACGTAGGAGTGGCTAGTCACCATATAATGATTTTCCACGCCACTATAAAAACAAGCAGCACTCGCTGAAAGGCGGGGAGGGAGGAATAGATTCTGGAGGGATTTTTAGTGAGTTAAGCCTGTTACTGTCACACCGATGGGAGAAACCGGTGGTAGTTTGGTCCTCGTAACAAGTAGGGTGTCAAAACTGACGACGTCCTTTTTGAATTGGATCAAGATGTTTTTATTTTACGGTGAATAATAATGAAGAAATAATATGCGAAGTTTCTATCTGCCACTGAAACAAGTCAAATCTCATATCAAGACGTGGATCTAGAACCCAATACAAAAAAATTAGTACATAAATGTATAGAACTGCTCGTGGTGTTCCTGAGCTTCACATGGGCAGCACTATGTGTGTAAGACCGGATGGCGTGTCTTGTGCAGCCGTAATGAAGTTTAGGTT
This sequence comes from Schistocerca gregaria, assembly GCF_023897955.1. Classification (NCBI taxonomy): domain Eukaryota; kingdom Metazoa; phylum Arthropoda; class Insecta; order Orthoptera; family Acrididae; genus Schistocerca; species Schistocerca gregaria. The sequence goes on from NC_064925.1 coordinate 148,634,945, forward strand.
CTACTGTGTGGAGAAAAATTCTGGGTTACTAAATATCATCACTTTCACTTGCTTAACCGAGTTAAGCAGCGCACGCCAAAAGAGCTCTCAAGGGGCTCGAATGTTTGCTGGTCCATATTTATCGGGGATTGGGAGTGACATCTCGTGACATCTCATGGCAATGATGGTCAATGCGAACTGCACCACTTTGTCTTCACGAGTGCAGTGCGAACTAGGAACAGTTGCTGACTCGACTGCCAGTAGGGCGTGGTGTGCCTGATTACTACTTAGTTCAGCTCGAGCAACGGACACTTGATAGCCGTCCGACCAGCGCCAGTACGGAGCGAGCTTCGGTTTTCTGTGTGACCTTCTCCTACATTCCCCTTTACACCTTTACTGAAATCTACAACAAAAAAAGCTGCTATCATCAGTTTTATATATGAGACATCTTGTATTGCCCGCCGTTTATAAAGTTGGTCGTAGATTCTGCCAGTGTCTTGGTAACACTAGCTCCCGAATGTCAGGCATTCCACCTGGCCGACCTTTCGCCTACGTTCAGTAGCCACTAACCTAGAAGCCAAAACAGTCTGGCTGTTAGTTAAACCCTAGGGTAGTTCCTGACATTAGACTTTACATACAGATAGAAAAACGCCGCAAGGGACTGCAATTGGTAATTCATATGGATGTTTCCAAGGAGTTCGGCGATTCACCGCTAGATGACAATGACTTCGTTTTGTATCCGTCCTGGAAGGCGACGCTTGGGTCAGCTCCTGAAATCTGTAACATAGCACGAATGTAGGAAGCGACAAGGAACAGGTGAGGTAAAGCTTTCGATACTGGAAGTAAAGTACACTTGAATACATAACTTGGTACAGGTAAGCAGATAGAAAGTCTAAATAGCAAGTTAAGCTAAAGTTTTGGTTCTCGGCCGTCTGCTCTTGAAGAACTGGGCGAAAGTGGAGCAGCGCTCGTAGAGCTGCACAGCGTCGGCTAGGTGGCGCTATCGTCGGTGTAGATCGTCCACTCTCGTGGAAGCAAACCTACCAGCTTGCGCCTACGCTGTGGCATCGTAACTATCGATACCACACATCGTTTCCACAGTGGCGGACAACGTCAATGCATCACAGTTTAGCCAATTATACGAATTCATAAATGATGTGCACAAACATATGTCCTGAATCAGTATGTCCTGTACAGTATTTCGTGATGTTGGGGTGAACACACAGACAAAAACTACAATGGGAATTTTTATATAGAGTGGTGAAAAACAGGTTGTGCTGAGAAGTAAAAGCGAAGACGAAAACATAGCCGGCCAGGGTGTCCGAGGGTTCTAGGCGCTACAGTCTGGAACCGCGCGACCGCTACCATCGCAGGTTAGAATCCTGCCTCGGGCATGGATGTGTGTGATGTCCTTAGGTTAGTTAGGTGTAAGTAGCTCTAAGTGCTAGGGGACTGATGACCTCAGATGTTAAGTCCCATAGTGCTCAGAGCAATTTTTGACAAAAACTCAATACCTCAGGGCGTATCCGAGTTGATGAGCAGTTGAGTTAAACAGACCATTGGGGTGCCCAATTTAAAGCGGCCCTCCAGAGACGATGTTGTGAAACATGTTCTTTGTGTGGTTTCCATAAAAAGAATATGAGATCCATACAAAAACTGGACATGACATGATGGTAAGGATCGAATTCGAGCCAAAGGCTCTGCAGTCTCTAGTGCTACCATGAGTATAAGAACAACTGACAGTATCTGCATCTGGCAGGCTGCTAGAATGTTTGTGCGCCACAGCCTAATTGGATAACTTCAATGCTAATTAACTCGGAAAAAGCGCAGTGTATCCAATTGTTTCTTAACAATTATTTCTGACGGCAACCTACCCTGCAACACCCTTGCAAGGTCTTGAGACTGTTTCTTACATATATAGGTAGGAGATAGGTTACGTGACCGTCCGATGGACTGCACTAATTACTGTAATATGTCATTGCAAGGTGGTTAATGCAGACGTTCATGAAAAATAAACACTTTTTGAAAGATGCACCTAACCCACGGTTTTGAGGATACATCAGTTAAATTTTGCTTTAGATAAAATTAACACATTTACTGTCAAATTCCTTAGATTACATATAATGAACATTTTTGTGGTATTTAAAAATTCTATTGAAAGTTTTGTAAATAAATTATATATTACCTTTCCCCAGAAACTATTCAGGAGATCTCTACACACGTTTCTCTGTTTAATGCCTTAGCATATAATGAGCTTCTCTCATAAGTTTTTGAATATATCGAATACGAGAATTTTAATAATTTTTCAATTATCATTCTGTAATTATAATATAAAATTCATGCAAAATTTCAACACACACTCAGACCCTCAAAAGTTACTCTTGAGGCGAAATTGACTGTTTTCATAGAAATTAGTTTGTTGATGTTCATCTTATATCCTCCTTTCAAGACACTATGCATTCCGTTCAACAACTCTTCCAAGTCTTTTGCTGTCTCTGACAGATTTACAATGTCATTGGCGAACCTCAAAGTTTTTATTTCTCTCCGTGGATTTTAATACCTGCTCCGAATTTTTCTTTTGTTTCCTTCACTGCTTGCTCAATATACAGATTAAATAACATTGGGGAGAGACTACAACCCTGTCTTACTCCCTTCCCAACCATAGCTTCCCTTTCATGTCCCTCGACCCTTATAACTGCTATCTCGTTTCTGTACAAACTGTAAATAGCCATTCGTTGCCTGTATCTTACCCCTGCCACCTTCAGAGTTCTACTAATAAATAAAAAATAATTTAAAACTAACATTTTCGTTCAATTTCATGAACGTCACCCCTTAGGGTGCTGAAAACACAGCAGTTGTTCACATTGTCAACAGTAGAATATAAGTGGAAAGGCAGTCAACCTATGTGGCCCAAGTCAGAATTCGTCAGCCACACACACACACACACACACACACACACACACACACACACACACACACACACACATAGACACACACACACACACACACACAACTACATACACTCTCACACAGTCACACACTCAAACACACACACACGCACACTATCCGTTCATAAGAGATAGAAATAAATCTTGTGAACTCGAATTTACACTTTCTACACTTGTCAGTAAGCTACGCAATATTTGTCATGTTGTTGTTGTGGTCTTCAGTCCTGAGACTGGTTTGATGCAGCTGTCCATGCTACTCTATCCTGTGCAAGGTTCTTCAACTCCCAGTACTTACTGCAACCTACATCCTTCTGAATCTGCTTCGTGTTTTCATCTCTAGGTCTCCCTGTACGATTTTTACCATCCACGCTGCCCTCCGATGCAAAATTTGTCATCCCTTGATGCCTGAGAACATGCCCTACAAACCTGTCCCTTCTTCTTGTCAAGTTGTGCCACACATTCCTCTTCTCCACTATTCTATTCAATACCTCATCATTAGTTACGTGATCTACCCATCTAATCTTCCGCATTCTTCTGTAGCACCACATTTCGAAAACTTCTAATCTCTTCTTGTCCAAACTATTTATCGTCTACATTTCACTTCCATACATTGCTACACTCCATACAAATACTTTCAGAAACGGCTTCCTGACACTTAAATCTATACTCGATGTTAACAAATTTCTCTTCTTCAGAAACGCTTTCCTTGCCATTGCCAGTCTGCATTGTATATGCTCTTTACTTCGACCATCATCAGTTCTTGTGCTCCCCAAATAGCAAAACTCCTTTACTACTTTTAGTGTCTCATTTCCTAATGTAATACCCTCAGCATCACCCGACTTAATTCGACTACATTCCATGATCCTCGTTTTGCTTTTGTTGAAGTTCATCTTATACCCTACTTTGAAGACACTGTCCATTCCGTTCAACTGCTCATCCAAGTCCTTTGCTGTCTCTGACAGTATTACAGTGTCATCGGCGTTTATAAAAGTGTCATTTCTTCTCCATGGATTTTAATACCTACTCTGAATTTTTCTTTCGTTTCCTTTTCTGCTTGCTCAAAATACAGATTGAATAACTTCGGGGACAGGCTGAAACCCTGTCTCACTCCCTTCCCAACCAAAGCTTCCCTTTCATGCCCCTCGACTCTTATAACAGCCATCTGGTTTCTGTACAAATTGTAAATAGCCTTTCGCTCCCTGTATTTTACCCCTGCCATCTTTACAATTTGAAAGAGAGTATTCCAGTCAATATTGTCTACAAATGCTAGAAACGTGGGTTTGACTTTCCTTAATATTTCTTCTAATATAAGGCGTAAGGTTAGTATTGCTTCACGTGTTCCAACATTTCTACGGAATCCAAACTGATCTTCCCCGAGGTCGGCTTCTACCAGTTTTTCCATTCGTCTGTAAAGAAATCGTGTTAGTATTTTGCAGCTCTGACTTATTAAACTGATAGTTCGGTAATTTCCACATATGTCAACACCTGCTTTCTTTGGAATTGGAATAAGTATATTATTCTTAAAGTCTGAGGGAATTTCGCCTGTCTCATACATCTTGCTCACCAGATGGTAGAGTTTTGTCAGGACTGGCTCTCCCAAGGCCGTCAGTAGTTGTAATGGAGTGTTGTCTACTCCCGGGGCCTTGTTTCGACTCAGGTCTTTCAGTGCTTTGTCAAACTCTTCATGCAGCATCGTATCTCCCATTTCATCTTCATCCTTTTGCACTTCCATAATATTGTCCTCAAGTATATCGCCCTTGTATAGACCCTCTACATACTTCTTCCACCTTCTGCTTTCCCTTCTTTTCTTAGAACTGGGTTTCCATCAGTGCTCTTGATATTCATAGAAGTGGTTCTTTTTACTCCAAAGGTCTCTTTAATTTTCCTGTAGGCAGTATCTATCTTACTCGTAGTGAGATGCGCCTCTACATCCTTACATTTGTCTTCTAGCCATCCCTGCTTAGCAGTTTGGCCCTTCCTGTCGATCTCATTTTTGAGACAAACATGTGGAAATGAGATAACTCTGTGCATGTTCCATTCTAAATAATGCTGTGGAAATAGTGACAAAGGCCTTTTCTGAAGTGAAGTAACACAGTTGTATACAGCCCAAACATTGTCCATCACCATCCATGGCCCAGATGAAAGACTGGACATGAAAGAAAAGAGAGTATTGTGAAAACTCCTTGGTCTAAGATTCTACAACAACGAACTAATTCACACCAAAAATGAAACTCTTTAACACTTTACCAACCCACCGAAAAAATCTCAGAAAAAAATAAGGAACTAACTGATTTTTATGAACACAGTCTTAGAATGCATGTAAATAAATTGAAGAAAAATTTTTTGACTCCTTCCGCAACAAAAAAACCCCAACAAATTGATTTAAGGAAGAACAAAGGGACTTAAGACAAATCCAAATCACAGAAAATATTTCGTTGATAAAATTGAAAAAAAAAGAGACAGGGACAAGTAAGAGTGGTTTAATGTCAAAATGAACGATCCAAATCTCTGAAGAAGTCAGGAAAGCTATATTAGAAATACTGGGCTAATAGAAAGGCGCAGACATAAAATATCGATTGATTTAACTCCCCAAAGTAGCGTGAAACGAAAGAAGACGAAGGAGCCAGATATTGTGTTTCCCGCATCTTAATCACTAGAAAATCATGTAAAAGTTGAAATTGCATGTGTGTGAATTACTATATATGGTACAACTATGGCGAACATAGTAAGTAATCCAGCAAGGCTGTAATACCGAAGTAGCTCCAACTGTGTAAACAGACTGAGTTCAGCAGGTAGCTGTGAATACGTTAAGACGTCTGAAATTGTCTTCCATAAATGAATTATTGTAAGCCAGGGCAAGTTAGGGTAATCACTCTTTAACAATGTAAGCAGTGACAGAGAGCTGAACCCCGAGTGAAGGGCGAGATAAAAAAAAAACAAAGAAAAGCGCAACCGGAGATGTTCGTGACAGCCGGGCCTCGCCGGCTCGCGCTCCGAGGTGCTTAATGGAGCACCGCCGACACGCAAATTGCGGCCGGGATGAATTGCGTTGCCTGAATGGGCGCCGGCCTCAATATTTCAGGGTGTCGCCGGCCTACAGTAGCGCGGCGGCGCTGTTTACAGACAAACGGCCCGGGGCGCCCGCACAAAAGCCGGCTAAACGCCATTCAGCCGCAGACGTTTTAAATAATTGAACCGCCCGCCGACGCAGCGCGGCAATTTGCTGCAGGTTTAATCATGTTTCCGGTGCCGGCTGCGCCTTGTACACTCTATACCCGACACGCGGCTGCATAATTACTGTGCCGGGGAATGCGAGGCGGAAGGCGGCTCCCGTGGGGGCCCAAGTCCTTGTGCCGCGGCTGTGGCTGCCGTTCTGGCCCTGGCTGGAGCTGCGGCTACACAGCGGGCGGCGGAACTCGCTGTGCTAATTCAACACCTGCCGACGGGACGGCGACTCCTGCTTGGGCTGCGCCACGCGCCACACTGAAGGGCTTTCAGTGCCAGTGGGGGCTGCCATCTTGCCTGACTTGTGTTCCGTTTCTATAGTATCTCCTTGTACCTGCAGATTTTCTCCACTAATGCTCCCCTACTTTCTGTTAAGCTGCAATGCCGCAATGAAAGACTAGTACACGTGCACAGACGACGTCGATTTTGACCCGATGACGGCATATGTCACCTGAGGGATAGTAGATGCACTGACCTACATCTACATCTAAATCCACACACCGCAAGCCTATAGACCTTGAGTACCTCTATCGGTTCTCCGTCCTATTCCAGTCTCGTATTGTTCGTGGCAAGAAGGATTGTCGGTATTCCTCTGTGTGGGCTCTAATTTCCCTGATTTTACTCTCGTGGTCTCTTCGCGAGATAGACGTAGGAGGGAGCAATATACTGCTTCACTTTTCCGAGAAGGTATGTAAAACTTCAACAAAAGCCCGTACCGAGCTACTGAGCGTTTCTCTTGCAGAGTCTTCCACTGGAATTTATCTATCTTCTCCGAAACGCTTTAGCGAATACAGAATAATGCTGTAACGAAGCGCGCTGCTCTCCGTTGTATCTGCTCTATCTCTTCTGTCAACACTATCTGGTACGGATCCCACACTGCTGAGCAATATTCATGCAGTGGGCGAACAAGCGTACTGTAACCTACTTCCTTTGTTTTCGGATTGCATTTCCTTAAGATTGTTCCAATGAATCTCAGTCTAGCATCTGATTTACCGACGACCAACTTTATATGATCATTCCATTTTAAGTCACTCCTAATGCGTACTCCCAGATAATTAATGGAATTAACTGCTTCCAGTTGTTGACCTGCTATTTTGTAGCTAAGTGATAAGGGAACTATCTCTCTATATACTCGCAGCATATTACACTTATCTACATTGAGAGTCAATTGCCATTCCCTGCACCATGCGTCAATTCGTTGCAGATCCTCCTGCATTTCAGTACAATTTTCCGTTGTTACAACCTCTCGATATACTACAGCATCATCCGCAAAAAGCGGCAGTGAACTTCCGATGTTATCCACAAGGTCATTTATACATATTGTGAATAGCATGGGTCCTACGACACTCCCCTGCGGCACACCTGAAATCACTCTTACACTCTTACTTCGGAAGACTTCTCTCCATTGAGAATGACATGCTGCGTTCTGTTACCTAGGAACTCTTCAATTAAATCGCAGAATTGGTCTGATAGTCCACATGCCCTTACTTTGTTCATTAAACGCTGTGGGCATCTGTATCAAACGCCTTGCGGTAGTCAAGAAACAGGGCATCTACCTGGGAACCAGTGTCTACGGCCCTCTGAATCTCGTGGACGAATAGCGTGAGCTGGGTTCCACAAGATCGTCTGTTTCGAAACCCATGCTGATTCCTACAGAGTAGATTTATAGTCTCCAGGGAAGTCACTACACTTAAAAAAACGCAGTTGATATCTGTTTGACCTACGGCAGCGCCATCTAGCGGGCCAACCATATCGCCATCTGGTTTCCCCCTTCAAGCTAGACAAGTTCCGTTCTTTTTAGTTTTTCGTTTGACGCTTATTTCGTGAGATATTTGGCCTGGTCACGATCAATGGACCACCATTTATATTGTATGCATAACATGGATGAGTGTGTATGTATGCATGTGTGATGTGTGTGTGTGTGTGTGTGTGTGTGTGTGTGTGTGTGTGTGTGTGTGTGTGTGTCAGAGAGAGAGAGAGAGAGAGAGAGAGAGAGAGAGAGAGAGAGAGAGAGAGAGATTCCATATGTATCGGAGGCTGTCTAAGGTGACAAAAATAAAAGAAAATACAAGATGACATACATGTTTGGCTTGTGTCACAGCACTCCCTTGCGAAACTTGGCACGCACAGCGATGCATTTTTGAGACTTATTGCTACAATTCGATGCCTTGGGTTCTTCAGGGCAGACTTTTAGAGAGGACAAGTCACTCTCACAGTTATTTTTATATTCAAGGATATTCTTTAATGTCGTTATTACACACTAGACTTTATTTCTTGTAAGACGGCAGAAAGCTATCAACATAAGTAGGCGCTGATAGGTCCACGTACATTGATAATGCGTGCGTGATCTTTATGGTAGCTCTCCTTCGACTAGTTTCTTCTGGATTAGAGAACAAGCAAGCGGTTTGGTTGCTTGTAATGGAAATTTGGGAGAGGAACATCTCAGAGCACTTTCTGTGAACAGAATGCTGGTTAAAAGAATTTCTCGCTCTGGTGTGGAGACAACGCTTTCTGCCGAACAGGCAAAAAACTATCTATCTGCATCTAACTGTTAGGCATTTCTGGATACGCCAGGGACAAGTGCACAGGAGAAAAAGCGAGTCATCCTTCGTTTGGACAGTGTCGTATGCGACAATTGTGTAAAAAGCAGAACCAATTTAGGAGATGCATAGCCAGGTAGGCAGGTGGAAGGCTTGCTGCTTTCAGTGATGGATATCAGAATGTAAACTTACAGTTCCCTGCAGTCTTTCCAATCAAGCAGCAAGACGAGTGAAGCTCTGCAGTTCTTCGCCTTGCCACACAAAGAATCGTGTCCACATCTTGGTTTGAGTAAAGGAAGGCAGAAAGTTGAATGGATCATTTGCTGCGTTGCTGAAACACTGTACTGTATGTACACTAGGCAATATCACTCAGATTACTAAAGTAGCTTTTCAGGGAACGTTTTACTTTTAGCATTAAAAATGAAGCACCACATTTTTTGATTCCTATTTGTTTCAGTTATGCAGTTGTTCTTGAACCATTGTCGAGAATCTGTTAACAACATATGATTACTTCATATTGTAAATCTCTCATCACACCCAAGTGATGAGGTTGTTATATTTTCGTTATTGGTCGTATTTTTATATACTTTTCAGTTGAGTGTCTCATGGTACGTTGTTGCAAGAATTTGCAGTAAATTAAACATGCGAACTGCATTTGCTAATCGGAGGGAAGCAAAAATTTCCAGTATTCCACATAATTGCTTAATTCCAAATAATTGAGAGCTGAATACTAGGTCAAAAGACTGAGTGGTGGAAAGGAATGCAGCCAGGACCAGATCCCTCAACCTCTCGGTTACCAGCCATGCGCTTTGTAGACTTTCACACCAGGTGCGAGTTTGGTCCCGTTTGTTGTTCTCGATACACTACTGGTTTCTCAAGGTATGGCGTAAATCAGTGTATCTATTTGTCAAAACCCGGGTCATAATCCGTACAGTAGTTCCTTAGATTAGCCTGGATGTACAGTCAGATAGAGAAGCAACTCCAATTGGTGTAAACAGAGATGAAATGCATTCCCTTCCGAGCTCCCGGAGATGGTGATCATGTGTGCGTGACCAAGCTTGCTTCCGTGAATGTGTGTGCGTGTTTGGTTTTCTGAAGTCTTTGTCTTATTGGTTGGTATGGAGAGGGGCCAAACAGTGAGATCATCAGTCCCATTGTATTAGGGAAGGACGGGGAAGAAAATCGACCGTATCCTTTCAAAGCAACGATTCCGGCATTTGCATTAAGCAATTTTGGGAAAGCACCGGAAATCTAGATCAGGATGGCCGGATGCGTGTTTGAACCGTCGTCCCCCCGAATACGAGACCAGTGTGCTAACCACTGGACCACCTCGCTCGGTAAGGCTTTGGCCGACAGCTAAATGTGTGATAGCCAATGCGCTCTGCCTGTCTGCAACTCAAAATGGCACTTTTACGGTGAGCAGCAATCTATTCTTTTCCTAATGTTGTTGATAATCTAATCTCTGATTTCCATAGCTTTTTTTAATAACACAGCTCTTCAGGGTGAACCTCAACACCAACGCCAAAATTTTGGTGGGATCGAATTTGAGTGTTTTGGTATTTGTTACCACCATTCACACTTCTAGCGACATTACACTGAAAATAAACGAACAATAGTACTAATGCCACTGGTATGTACAGTCTCTCTTCCCTGGAAAGAAACCAGTTCCATTCTCTCACACTAAGACAGAGTGTTGTAACTCGGAAAATCAATAGAATTTTCGGCTCTTGCCAGCCCTGTGATAGCACTGTAATACATATTCTTATTCCGTTTCGAAATGACAGCGAGCACTTTCTGTGTGCTTCAGTCTTTTTTATTATTATTATAAAAGGTATTTCATAACGTGAAAAGCTGTTCCAAGGTATAACATGATTACATACCTAGGAATAAAGTGTTGCAGTTGTGAAAGTCTGGCCAATATGGTATTTAATAGTGTACGTGTTATACCACTCCATTCCTACACACCATCAATTAGTTATCTCAAATTAAGATGGAGTGTTATCAAAAACCAATTATAGGCTAAAAAATTTTTTAAGACGTTAAATAATGAAAAATAGGCCCCTAATATCTTCAATATATCAATGAGCTCTTGAATATGTAGAAATTGTAGTATATACAAATACTGACGGTGCACAACGTCATGTCTCACAACACTAAAACTACAAAACATTGCTGTAAACGGCTTATGGTTGTTTCTAGAACGCATTCTTTAAAGTATTCTTAGAATACCATCCGGGAAACATAGCGTGTTCCTATGTATACTATCTTCCAGGTGCACAGGTGCACGACTGTCCGCTTCTGATTTTACAGTTATACACATTTTACGTTTAGGCCTCAAGCACTCCTTCGGTTGTGTCTCGAGTTTCTTTTTCCAGCCATATTAGTTACAGCGTGTAGATACGTTTACTGATGAAGACTTACCCTATATACACGTTGTGTATAGATTCATTGAATTCTCACCAGACAATGGTCTCTGTCTGAGGAAAGAGAAAGGTGTCACATACTACCATGTCAGCAAAATGTGATTTCCCCCAAGACGACACAGCAACTCATTCTGCGCAAGACACGGTCACACATGCTGTTTCTTTGGGCCATGAGATTTAACTCACTGCCCCTCCCCGCCCACGAACCATGGACCTTGCCGTTGGTGGGGAGGCTTGCGTGCCTCAGTGATACAGATGCCGTACCGTAGGTGCAACCACACCTGAGGGGTATCTGTTGAAAGGCCAGACAAACGTGTGAGCAGCATCATTTGCAGTAATTGCAGGGGCTACGATCAGGATAATTGACTGATCTCTGCTTGTAACATTAACCAAAGACTTGCTGTGCTGGTTCTGCAAACGTCTGAAAGCAAGAGGAAACTGCAGCCATAATTTTTCCTGATAGCATGCAACTTTATTGTAGAGTTAAATGATGAAGGCGTCTTCTTAGATAAAATATTCCGTAGGAAAATTAGTCCCCCATTCGGATCTCCAGGCGGGGACTTCTCAGGAGTACGTCTTTATCAGGAGAAAGAAAACTGGCGTTCTGTGGATCGGAGCCTTGATTGTCAGGTCCTTTAATTGGGCAGGTAGGTCAGAAAATTTCAAAAGGGTTAGATATATTCGGAATTAGTGAAGTTCGGAGACAGGAGGAATAAGAATTCTGATCAGGTGAATAAGGGGTATAAATACAAAACAAAACTGAGGTAATGGAGGAGTGGGTTAAACAATGAATAAAAAGTAGGAGAGTGGATAAGATAATACTAACGGCATAGTGAACGCATTATCGTGTCGAAGATAGACACGACGCCCACGCCTACCACCGTAGTACAAGATTATATCCCAACTAGCTCGGTAGCTGATGAACTGATTGAAGAAATGTGTGATGCGATAAAAGGAATTATTCCGAAAGTAAAGGGAAACAAAAATTTAGTGGTCTGGAATTCGATAATAGAGAAACGAAGAGAAGGAACAGTAGTAGGTGGATATGGAATGGGGTAAAGAATAGAACCGCCTGGTAGAGTTTTGGGCAGAGCATAACTTAATCATAACTAACACTTGGTTTAAGAATCATGAAAGAAGGTTGTATACGTGGAAGAGGTCAGGAGACACTGGAAGATTTGAGACAGTTTAGATAATGGTAAGACAGAGATTTAGGAACCACGTTTTAAATTGTAAGACATTTCCAGCGGCAGATGTGGACTCTGACCACAATTTCTTTGTTATGAACTATAGATTAAAACAGAAGAAACTGCAAAAAGGTAGAAATTTAAGGAGATGGGACCTGGATAAACTGAAAGAACTGGAGGTTGTAGAGAGTTTCAGAGATGGCATATGGACAATATATGGTTGGATATCATGGCATTATGGAATTATTGACAAGTACAGGGGAAAGAAATACTGTAGAAGAAGAATGACTAGCTTTCAGAGATGAAACAGTGAAGGTAGTAGAGGATCAAGTAGGTAAAAAGACGAGGGCTAGTAGAAATCCTTGGGTAACAGAAGAAATGCTGAATTTAATTGATGAAAGGAGAAAATGCAAAAATGTAGTAAATGAAGCAGGTATAAAGGAATACAAATGTATCAAAAATGAGATCTAGGGGAAGTGCAAAATGGTTAAGCACGGATGCTTAGAGCACAGATGTAAGGAGATAGAGGCATATGTCACTAAGAGTAATATAGAGACTGCCTACAGGAAAATTAAAGAGAGTTTTGGAGAAAAGAGAACCACCTGTATGAATCTCAAGTGCTCAGATGGAAAACCAGTCCTAGAAGGCAGAAAGTTGGTAGGATTATATAGAGGGTCCATACAAGGGCGACGTACTTGAGGGTAATGTCATGGAAGTGGAAGAGGACATAGATGAAGATGAAATGAGAGATATGATACTGCGTGTCCTTTCTTAAATTCGGGGCAATTGTAAATTGACTAGCCTACACAGCAGCTCAATCATTTCTCCCTAATAACTTTTTGTTTCCGAGGAGTGCAGGTAGAGGGCAAGTTTAAAATAATCTGAGGACGATCATACGTATCAGATCAATTGTATATACAAGTTCTATTAATAACTTGTTTTAGTCGAAAATGTATTCGGATAGTAACATAAATATACGAAATATTTCCATTAAAAACCGATTGCAGTCAGAATTGCTCTGGAAAAGCTTCACTTTGCTTGTAATTTTCTGATTTACATGTACTGGACGCACTTAACATATTTACGCTTTTGGGTATCCGCTAATCCAGTGTATACACATACAGGTATCAGATTTGTATACAAGTCATATTATACGTTTATTGAAACATTGTCTGCGAAAACTGTTGCGAGTAGAGCTAGTAATGAAGGAGTAATAAACTTAGACATCATGCACAACGCAGCCGTTTTTCACGAATCTTATTGTTTATGATGTCACATCTTCTGAACTACTATTGACAGTTGATTCTGATGCCCAGGCAATTGTTCCTGACTGTAACGGAGGTCTGTACCAAATTTGGTTGAAATTCGACTAGTGGTTTAGGTGGAGATGTGCAAAACAAAAACACACACACACACACACACACGCACACACACACACACACACACACACACACACACACACACACACACACACACACACACACACACACACACATCCATTTTTATAATGCGTATGGTTTACACAGTTAGATTATTGTATTAATTCATATCACTCTTTTATTAATTACTGTAAACTATGTTATTCCGCCTATATTAGTTATTATATTTTATGAACACTAGCAAAAGATTTCTGTTTCTATATTTACATCACACTTATATTTGTTTACTATTATTTATTTTCCAAAAATTACACCGAATACCTTGACACTACAGTGTAAGTGTGACATATGGTGGGGCATTGTCCTATCAGCTGAATTCCTAAAGTAAATGAAATCATGATTGTCCAGGCAGTTTGTAGCAGTCACTGAATTTTGTTTCAGTTTTGTATATTTTAACCCAGTATTTCACAAATACCAATTTTTCAGCATTACGTTCCAAAAACACACATTAATACGGGACTTTGAGTGTTTAACAACTATAACACTGCACTGCTTACACAAATCACTCTATTATCCAGAGTTTATAACTTTTAACGCCGTTAATCGAAATTGCATCCATTGCAGGTCTCACACAAGTACTCCCACAAAATTATGCTAGTATCCTGTGTTTCCCCCACCCACTCGTGATGTTACCACCACCAGCACTGTGACGGCAATAGGAGTGGTATGCACTCTGTTTAAAACAAATGAAGTGCCACCAAGAGAACTTGGATTTTGTGCTGCAGTGCATAAGAAATGGTAGCGTTGACCTGACGCATGTGTCTAGCATGTTTTGTCTTCCCCCACCCCCTGTTTAAGTAGAGATATGTGATGTCATCCTTCTCCAACAGCTAATCCTCCCAGCTTTTACCACGAATTCTGATTACTTCCACTGTACAACCCTTTTATATATATCTACCTATAAAGCTGTTGTAATGTCAGTTATATGATATGTTGGTGTAGGCAGCGAATTATAAACTGTATATCACAACAAAAATCAGATGACGAATGTTGTGGGCATATTACTTCCGGCCACATATGCCTTTCAAAATGACTGTATTGGAGCTAATTACCAAACTTTACTGACAGATATTCTTCCCATGCAACATTTGTGCTCTGTATTTAGAATGGAATGTAAGTAATGGACTTGTTTTTAAAATAACTTTTTCTACTCCTTGAGGTAACAGGAGCTATGTATAATCAGAAGAATCGCATCAGATGCCTCTGTCTGAGACACATGGTCTTGGTGGTGGTTAGTGCAGTGTCTAGGTCAATACAGGACAGGAGGTTCCCCACTATTTTATAGTTCACAATCAACGTGCCTGTGTGGAGCTGCATAGTGTGGGTACCTGTTTAGTGTGTGTTGCACAATAAGTGTGTTAAGAACAGATGAGTTACACTATATAGTGGTGAAAGCCAGAATATTCATGACGGTGTGCAATGTACCACGTCACTGAAATTAGATTAACAGCCATTACTTTTTTAAATGAAGTAAAGTTGACGAAATAAATGGTCACTCTACATGTCTTTCTGAAAAAAAAAGTTAGAGGATTGCAATGTTAATAACGTCTGATTTCTGAAAATATTACTGTTATAAGAATGTAAAAGTTTTGGACTGTCCACATACATTCATTGTCCACTATCCATATCTTCACCTGTCTGCTGCACTCTTTGCTGTGCATAGGCTAGTCGTGTCAAGTCGTACAATGAATCCTACGTCTGTATACCCCTGACACCAAGCATACTCGTACTTGGAAGTTAGGGGCTTTATTACGTTGCTGCTGGCGACTGTTGGTCATTGGCGTCTCACATGAGAATCAGGAACGTTCACACTGGATTAACAGTGGTGATGGTGGTGGTGGTGGTGGTGGTGGTGGTGTGGTTTTGGCAGTTGTAGGCATGACCATAGAACTCCTCCTCGTATTTTGTTTGTTTTAAATAAAAATGTGTCTGTGGCAGCAGCGCAATTGGTTTTCACAATCTGTTTAAACGTGGGATGTTAGCGTAATTTAGCAACGTCTAGTGTGTGACCTGCAGTGAATGCATTTTCTGATTAATAATGTTAAATTATGAGCATGGTATGTCAGTGTAATTCCTTCCAACAGTACATTGTTACGTCGTTAAACTTTTGCATTTCTGTATTTTTTTGTGATTCTAGATGATGATTTGGAAACTTTGTATTTGCAGAACTGAGAGTAATTCGACAAAACTGTATCATAATTGTAACAGATTGCCACAAAACTTTCAATAGAAATGGAAGATGGTTAAATGTTGGAGGGCCTGGACAGCCATGGCATCATTAAAGTATAGTAATTCAGCTTATAGTATAAAGCCCAATCATATTTCACATGTGCACTGCATTGTCAAATAGGGTGATGTAATTTTTTGGGTTGTAAATAAAAGTAATTAATATAAGAAAGATGTAAATATAGAGGCAACCATCTTTTGAAAGCAGTCACAAACTTAATTACTTAAAATAAATGGAAAAATATAACTTATGGGAAATAAGATAGCGATGACAGTAATTACAGTGATAAGCTAATTGGGTAGCAAATTATAAGTCACATGCTAATATACGTCAGCCTACAGGAAGCGCCCAATTTAGCTGTTTTGTAACACCCAGTTGACGTAGATGAGTGGGGGAAGGGTATGGTGTGTGGGACTGGGGGGGTCATGAGCAGGCAGCACCCTAAAAGAGCAAAGTTTGTTTACAGTAAATTACACATGTATAAAAAAAATTGCTTACATTAGGACGACCAAACAACGGTTGTTTGGGGTCACGACCAAGTAATGTCAGATGTATGTAATGAGAACACTAGGCCTTCCATGCTTATAAATATGTTACTTCTCTACCCCATTTCATTAACTTTCTATCTGTTCTTTCTCCAAGTATATTGATTTTCGTGTACACTGAAGTGCTTTAAGAAACTAGCATTGGAATGTGTATTCAAGTACTGAAATATGTAAACAACAGCATACAGCGTTGTGGTCGGAAAAGCCTATATAAGACTACAAGTGTATGGCGCAGTTGTTAGGTTGGTTACTGCTACTACAATAGCAATAGATTTAAATCAGTTTCAACGTGGTGTTATAGTCGGTGCAACATGATGGGACACGGCATCTGGCTCTGAGCACTATGGGACTTAACATCGATGGTCATCAGTCCCCTAGAACTTAGAACTACTTAAACCTAACTAACCTAAGGACATCACACAACACCCAGCCATCTCGAGGCAGAGAAAATCCCTGACCCCGCCGTAAAACGAACCCGGACACAGCATCTCCGAGGTAGCAGTGAAGTGGCGATTTTTCCGTATGACCATTCCATGAGTGCACCGTGAATATCAGTAATCCAATAAAACATCTAATTTCCGACATCGCTGAGGCCGGAAAAAGATCCTACAAGAACTGCACCTATGGCGACTGAAGAGAATCGTTCCACGTGATGAAAGGGCAGTCCTTCCGTATCTTCCGTAAACCGCTGCAGATTTCAGTGCTGGGCCATACAAACAAGTGTCAGCGTGCGAACCATTCAGCGTAACAACATCAATATCAGTTTGTCCACTGGGCAGGGCTTGGCTGTGAAACACACTAGTCTCCTACCCTCCCCTCACCCCCCCCCCCTCAATAGTCCCCTTGTGGCTGACCCCAGCAGCCTGAGACTTCAGTCTTGGCTGATGGCAAGGGGTCCACACTTTCCGCTACCTATTCTGCTCCGCTTTTCCCCATTCCAGTATGCTATGCCTTCCTGTGTACACAGAAACCATCCTGAAAATGATTAAGTCCATAACCATGTTAAATGCAAAGAAACGAACCTAGGCAGAGTTCACCATGTACAGTCACTCTTATAAGATATATTTTCCTAAAGGCATTGTTATGGGAAACTGCACTGCTATTACTTTCTAATTGCTGAATAATCCTCACATTAAATCTAAAAGGCATTCCAAATAGCGTGACATGTTTAATAAAATTCCCACATCCATGAAAATTTTGTATAGTAGATTATTCTCTTCATATAGGAAGAGAGGCAGCAACAAGCAAAATTTAGCTAACCACAATCCATCTGACTTTGCATGAAAGTCTGGGTTGTCCAAATGACAAATCATATTACTAGCTATCAGCGACATACACCAAGTAAATCTGCCTATTAATGTATGTAAATGATAATCAAATTACAAACACGCAGTTCACATAACCCCTCAAGGAACCTTTCCTAATCTTACTTGATTGCTGGACTAAGTGTTGAAGCCATCTCATTCGTAATTATGGAAGGAAATAGCAAATAATGGCTCGCGTGTCAGCTGAAGAAACAGAAAACAAAATCTGTTTACTCAGGTAAGAGAATATTACGTTATTAATTTCAAATCTCTTACTCTGCCTGGTTAATCCTCAGAAACATGGTTCCTCGTCGATTAAAGCTATCACAGTATCAAAACAATAGTCAATGAAGGTCTACTCAAACCAAATACATAGCGAATGTCCGTAGTGGTTCAAAAGTGTGTTCAAAATATCATCTTGAACATACGGCAATTAATTATGTGTTGTGAATGTAGTAATCAACAAGTGTGATCGATTCAGAATTACAGAGATACCTGTAAAAATGCAGCATGTTTGTACAATATGACTCCTAGAGCTAGCTGACGTGATGGAAAGCAAATAAGACTACTGAATTTATATGTAACCAAGTTTTCAAATACTAAGCAATTAACTGGATGCTCAAATGAAAATTTTATATAATTAACATATGTTTCAAATAACTAAATTACTTTGTCTTTGTAAACACTCTGTGATTAGTTGATCTAGTGTTACAATGATAATCAAACATAGAAACAAGCGTCTATAGAATTATTGAAGTCTTATGTGTAAACCTTTTAAATATACAGTCCAACGACAATATATGACACATCAAAACAAATGAAAAACAACGAAATATATGACAATACACACTCATAAAGACATTTATATCAATATAAATGTTTAAAATATGCAAAACATGAAGTCAGCCAGATATTTTGGGTTGTATTATTTTGGAATGTTACATGTCCACAAGGGTTCACTATGTAACACTGGGATGGCTTGCAGTTTAACCGCTGCATGTGTGTATTACATCTGGTACATACAATCAGTACACTGTAATGCAAGTTTCCTACCTTCCAGTGTTCACAGAGGGAGGCGTGAGAGTGATGCTGTATGTGATATCACCTTGTTCGATGTCATCATGGCTAGTCCTGTCTCACTGTGGCTCGTCCTTAGCCAAAGGTGTGTAACGAGGAGCAAGCATCTACATTGTCTCCAATGTCCACGGTGCTGTAACTCTTGCTTGTCATATATTTTACCACTCGGCTGAACCATGACATTGTGTTGTCAATCCACTCGCTAGAAATGAACAGAATTTAGTTGTGGAGTAGCTTAGCCATTCTTTGCTATCGATAGGTTTAACTGAAAATGGGAGGCTGATTTATACCAAGAGAGATAATAACATCAGGAAGTTCTTGCTGAGAGAAAAGAAACTGTAACTGATATTCATACAATGAAGGCTTTCACGAACGGATGGTACTGTTGTTGATAATTCTTCCGTGTTATATGGCCATGGTTCATGGAATACTTATATTCCTAACGTTTCGTCCTATACTACGTTGGACATACTCAGAGGTATGGCTGGTCCTGTCAGTCGGCAGGACTCAACAGGACGAGCCGTACCTCTGAGGATGTCCAACGTAGTATTCGACGAAACTTTAGGAATAGAAGTATTCCATGGACCACGTCCATACAACCCGAAAGAATTATCAACAACAGTAACTGATAATGGTTGCATAGCACATTAATGTGCTGCGATATAGACTGGTTAATGAATACTTGTCTTTCGCAAGATTAAAAGGTCACATCATGGTACTGAAGTCACATTATGTTGTGAATTCTCTGAGGTACACTGCTTGTTTGTTGTGATTCATGCCAGCATTACAAGTCCAGAGGGATCCCGTAATGCATAGGAATCATTCTGCTCCGTTGTTCCAGACGGCTCTTCACTTAGTTCCGCCACGTGCCAGTCTCCTGATGTTCGCATCTCGTCTCCTGTGACCTTCCCGCTGTGTCTCCGAAACCCATTATGCACCATTCATATGCATATTCAACACAAGTAGCCTGCCAGCTGTAGCCCAGGCGTCCATGTTCTCAGCAGCTATCAGCTGAGGTGTGCCTGCTGGTCGCCCCCGTGCTGTCGAGTGGTGCAGTGTGCCGTCTTCCTCCCTCTAGATGCGGCCCTGCTGCTCGGCGCCCCCGTTAAATCAGTCTGTCAGCACGCTGCAAGCCGGCATCATGTCCCTGCTCCCCGTGTCTATACGATTCTACACAATCCTTATGGCCAGTCTCTGTACATAATTACACTCCTGGAAATTGAAATAAGAACACCGTGAATTCATTGTCCCAGGAAGGGGAAACTTTATTGAAAAATTCCTGGGGTCAGATACATCACATGATCACACTGACAGAACCACAGGCACACAGAGACAGGCAACAGAGCATTCACAACGTCGGCACTAGTACAGTGTATATCCACCTTTCGCAGCAATGCAGGCTGCTATTCTCCCTTGGAGACGATCGTAGAGATGCTGGATGTAGTCCTGTAGAACGGCTTGCCATGCCATTTCCACCTGGCGCCTCAGTTCGACCAGCGTTCGTGCTGGACGTGCAGACCGCGTGAGACGACGCTTCATCCAGTCCCAAACATGCTCAATGAGGGACAGATCCGGTTTGGATGTACCGTGCACTATTCAGTGTCCCCTCGACGATCACCAGAGGTGTACGGCCAGTGTAGGAGATCGCTTCCCACACCATGATGCCGGGTGTTGGCCCTGTGTGCCTCGGTCGTATACAGTCCTGATTGTGGCGCTCACCTGCACGACGCCAAACACGCATACGACCATCATTGTCACCAAGGCAGAAGCGACTCTCATCGCTGAAGACGACACGTCTCCATTCGTCCCTCCATTCACGCCTGTCGCGACACCACTGGAGGCGGGCTGCACGATGTTGGGGCGTCAGCGAAAGACGGCCTAACGGTGTGCGGGTCCGTAGCCCAGCTTCAATGGAGACGGTTGCGAATGGTCCTCGCCGATACCCAAGGAGCAACCGTGTCCCTAATTTGCTGGGAAGTGGCGGTGCGGTCCCCTACGGCACTGCGTAGGATTCTACGGTCTTGGCATGCATCCGTGCGTCGCTGCGGTCCGGTCCCAGGTCGACGGGCACGTGCACCTTCCGGCGACCACTGGCGACAACATCGATGTACTGTGGAGACCTCACGCCCCACGTGTTGAGCAAGTCGTCGGTACGTCCACCCGGCCTCCCGCATGCCCACTATACGCCCTCGTTCAAAGTCCGTCAACTGCACATACGGTTCACGTCCACGCTGTCGCGGCATGCTACCAGTGTTAAAGACTGCGATGGAGCTCCGTATGCCACGGCAAACTGGCTGACACTGACGGCGGCGGTGCACAAATTCTGCGCAGCTAGCGCCATTCGACGGCCAACACCGCGGTTCCTGGTGTGTCCGCTGTGCCGTGCGTGTGATCATTGCTTGTACAGCCCTCTCGCAGTGTCCGGAGCAAGTATGTTGGGTCTGACACACCGGTGTCAATGTGTTCTTTTTTTCCATTTCCAGGAGTGTATTTTAAAGTCTTCAGCCCATCCTAAGGAATAGCTCCATGAGAAACTTTGTGCAAGAATGTAGTGACTCTGTTAACTCAACAAAATAATGACCACAAATACAGGTCCATTTGAAATCTCAAATGTGAATCAAAGACCGTTCAACTGTTTACATCAGATTTTAGGTGGCACTAACAGTTTTTTAATCAATGGTTCTTATCATGACTGTCTGACAATACTGCTGATGGCAACTATATCCTATCATAGTAGGTGCGTGGGTTATTGCCGAATCAACACTGTATTTGTACACTACTGGACATTGAAACTGCTATACCACGAAGATGACATGCTACAGACGCAAAATTTAACCGACAGAAAGACGATGCTGAGATATGCTAATGATTAGCTTTTCAGAGCATTCACACAAGGTTGGAGCCGATGGAGACACCTACAACGTGCTGACATGAGAAGCGTTTCCATCCGATTTCTCGTACACAAACAGCAGTTAACCGGCGTTGCCTGGTGAAACGTTGTTGTGATGCCTCTTGCAAGGAGGTAAAATGCGTACCATGCCGTTTCCGACTTTGATAAAGGTCGGATCGTAGCCCATCGCGATTGCGTACCACCCAGCGTGACGGTATGGGGTGCGTTTTGTTATACGTCTCGGTCACCTCTTGTTCACATTGACGGTACTTTGAGCAGCGAACGTTACATTTCAGATGTTTTACGACCCGTGGCTCTACCATTCATTCGATCCCTGCGAAATCCTACATTTCAGCAGGATAATGCACGACCGCATGTGGCAGGTCCTGTACTGGCGTTTCTGGATACTGAAAATGTTCGACTGCCGCCCTGGCCAGCACATTCTCCACATCTCTCAACAACTGAAAACGTCTGGTCAATGGTGACCGAGCAACTGTCTCGTCACAATATGCCAGTCACTACTCTTGATGAACTGTGGTATCGTGTTGAAGCTGCATGGGCAGCTGTGTCGGTACACGCCATCCACGCTCTGTTGGACTTAATGCCCAGCCGTATCAAGGCCGTTTTAAGGCCAGAGGTGGATGTTCTGGAGACGATCTATGCACGAAAATTGCATGAAAATGTAATCACATGTCAGTTATTGTATAATATATTTCTTCAATGAATTCCTGTTTATCATCTGCATTTCTCCTTGGTGTAGCAATTTTAAAGACCAGCAGTGTATATTCCCCATTCTATTAATTCCAGGCCTTATGCGTAACAAGAACAATTAATTTGCTTGATCAGTAAATATAGTTATTCCTGTAGAACGTAGAAATAAATTATAAGCCATAATGATTAATTGAACAAACTAATATATTCGTATCCGAACTACAGATTTCGCTGTTGTATGGGACCATCTTTGTGTATTTCATGTTATTCTTTATATTTCTTTTCCGATCCTTTCCTTCAGTAGCTTTATATGGTCCCAGTCTCTCCTGTGGACAAAACATCGCATAGGGTTTTACTTCAGATCATCTATCGAACAAATCACCTCTGCCAAACTGAGATGTTCATCGTATTACCTTACGCGCCACATGTAATTACATACTGGTTTTGGATTAACTTTCATATTTTTTCCGTGCCTTTACCATTACTATACATCCCGCATTTCCCTATAATGTGTACAACATTCTCTTTGATCATCCTTTTATCCACCGTGCTTTTTCTCTCCTATGTGCTTTTAAGACACCCACACACACAAATTTAGGATACTTTACATGTTGTATTTCAGTACATGCTGTTGCTGGAGAGCTGACTGTTGCAGACTAGTCAGGATCCGAATGTTCTGCAGCCCAACAAATATTCCTGTAGTCATCGCTCATCAATGTCTTACTTCACCCCACGAACAAGTTCGTTTTCTGTCTTTACATGTATCACTCATGCTCATATAAAAACAACAGTTCAGTCTGAACAAACATCTCATTCAGACGTTCTCTGGTATCAGTTAACTATAAACACATATCACCCAAAAAATTCACGTACATTTGCATCAGTGGCAAGGACGTCAATATATACATATACAAGTCATCGTCTTTAGAGCTATCCGACGCAGATGATATAAAAGAGCACATAGTCCAACACTACCTATGGATTACCAGGTAAGTATAACAACTAGAAGATAGAAAGTCACAACTGATGACGCGTTTGCGTATCTTTATCCCTTGCAACAGCCATCTGACTTAGGCAAACATCCGCTATGTAAGGTATCTCTTACAGCTGTAAGTAGGCTGTTTAAGTTTTTTTAATGGTAGTGCCGCCGCCACGTAGCGCTCTGTATGAAAATCACTGGCTGTGCCGTGTGCAGTCTGTGGCTGGTTGGCATTGTTGTAATACTCGCCATTGTAGTGTTGGGCAGCGGCAGCTGGATGCTAACAGCGCGTAGCGTTGTGCAGTTGGAGGTGAGCCGCCAGCAGTGGTGGACGTGGGGAGAGAGATGGCGGAGCTCGAAAATCCTACTGTGTAATGCTTATACTGCCCATCTGTACGTACTCCACATTGACACATCCCAACAACATGCAAATTTCTGAAGAATCCACTATATCCTTATCCTTTCAATAAATTTCAGCTTGTCAGTGTCCGTACCCTAATACTTAAACCCCAAACAACAGCCAAAGTCACCATATTCAGCTCCAATATTCTTTAATCAGAGCAGTACAGGTTGCAGCACTATGCATATGACGCAGACAGTTGTGTTAGGTGTCAGTAGCACATGGTACTTTTCTCATGGGGAACACGGCCAGAACTGCAGTCTGTCAATGTGATGGAGGCTGTGTATCACAATACTAATTTTCTTTCATTAATATTTTAATAACGGTTCATGAAATTCAGTTAACGTTCTGGAATAAGTATCTCAAAGTAGAAAGCTATCGCCTGCTTATTTCCAAAGTCGGAATTACATGCAAAACTGAAGACAAAAGTTAAATGAAAAGGCAGACAAAACTGTTTGAGTGTCTTTGGAGCCCGCCTAGAGCAGGTCCCAATCTGAGTACGAAAAATGGTGCTGCATAGTCACATGAGGAGATAGACCTGGACCATCGTAATACAATCAGGGGTGCAGATGTGTTGTCTGGTGTGGTTGGCTTTCAATGAATTTTGCCTAGAATATTATTTCTCAGTCAGGTTAAGAATATTAGTAAAACTGAATCATTTATTTACGTTGTGAGATAAAGCTTGTGATCTTATCGCTAACATATGATTTTTCCAAAAGACAGTAGATAAATTTTAACTTGACGTTTCTCATGTTCTGCTTCAATAAGTGCGAGTGGCGATCTTAAATACTAAACGAACCAGCTATTTATGTAACATACTTCCTCGCCAACAGTTCATACAGCCTCAAGACAACGGATCAACGATTTACTTGCTGATATCTGTGGAGGGACATCTTACTAAGACTTTAGGTTGGTGAAACTTAACAAAACTCTATGTATATTACCTGGGAGGTGAAAGCAACTAGGCACCTCACGTGCAGTGCATTCTGAAAACAAATGGGATCATTAAAACATCTTCTATAGTAACGCACAGGAGGTAATATGATATTAATAATTATATTATTCGCAGTAGAGGTCTGTAACTTAACAATGTATCTCACAGTTAGATATCACACGCCAACCGAACTCTGTAGTCTTCTTTATGGTCTCCACTTTCTACTCAATCTCTTGAAAGCATATAACTCTAATGTCCGTTTTTGTGCTGATAGTCGCCATACAGAAATTTGCCAACTGGTCGTGTTTGTGTCAGTATGGGAGCATTTACTAGGGCATTTTTGAATATCTTGTATTCGTATTAGCTCTGTACGTTCGCATCTCATACCCGTGATGACTTAATGTATTAATGCACAGGATGTTTTTGCTGCAACTACAGGGCCGGCCATGGCGTGCCAAACTCCATGCTTGCAGTGTGTCGGCCACGTGCGGCCCATGGCGTGGCCTATCATTCGCTTTGCTAGGTCCTTCTCAGAAATACCCAAAACAGCGCAATTCTCTTCATTTCGGCTGAATGTCAGTGTCAGCAATGTTTTCCCTTCATTATTTGTTCTTTGTATGAACAACGTTTACAGAGCCATCAGCTGTTTCCACAGAAAGAGGTGCTCTAGCGATCTGTCTCCAAAAGACGTTAAAAGTGTGTGAAAATGACAGAAAACAGGGCTGAGAATTCTATATATTTGTTATGCAGTCACCTAATCAATGGGTACTGCAAATCTGCTTCGCAATTCTCCCCTCCTCGCGCTGAGACTGCATGGCGTGGCGGTGATTGAAATATGCAGAGAGACTAAGCGCTTTAGTATTCGTGACCGTGAGTAGTAATCTTGGTTGTCCCTGCGCTAGTGCATCCTTCCTGATAATTTTGTTAGAAATTGATGACCCCGAGAAATCGTCTCAAATTCCTTCTGATGTGGAATGTCGGGAATTGTGTTACTGCATATATCTTTTCTGGTTTCGATGATATTCCTTCCACTGATACAAAGTTCCTGTAAAGTCCTTCTTCTGCGAGCTGAAACAGAATTTATCTAAGTTGATGGTTGCCCCATCCCTTCTTAGAGCACTGAGCAGTGGCTATCAGCAGGTCATTGACGTAACAGGTAATGTCTCGCTTCAATGATTCATCAAGAATTCCGCTTAGCATCCGATTAAATGCAACCAAAGAAATATTTAGGCTAAAGGGTAGCTATTGAAACTGATAACACTGACCAAATACAAAAAAAGCAACGTATCTGCTGTGAGATGGATGTCGTTCTATCTGCCAGAAACCTGATCCAAGAACCATCGACGAAAAGACTTTCAACCTGTAAAAACTTTGTCGCAGATCTTATAGTTTCTTTCACCTGTCCATCTCTGACGTGATCATCATATTAATATTAATCTGCTGTGAATCTAACACGAAGTGACTCTTAAGGGTTGTTATACACGGAAGTAGCTTGTTCAGTTGTTGTCTTGTAACACATGTCCTGTTTCTTGTCTAACTTTCGGTCTGCTATGCGAATTGATTTGCTTAAGGAAGTACAAAAATTTATAGTGGTTCTTCACGCTAAGACCATACCTAAAATTACTGATTGTCCCAGTTATTGGTCGAAATACATCCCAGTTGTGGCCCAGTATGTGCTATAATTCTGTCTATCTTCCGTATCACTATTCGTGATCTATTCCACACATTTATTGATAGCTTGACCAACTCCCGTTTTTACTCATTTCTTCTCCATCTTCTGAATCCTCTTCGTTGTTTCCTTTTCAGCCCATATTCCTTCTTTGGCAATCTCCTCTGTCCATTCATAATTTCAAACAGCTTACCGGTATCTGCACGTGAGTGGCTTGTTCCTCAGGTCCAATCTGGAACTTCTACACATTTTGCAAAACGACTTCACAACTCCTATGTCTAAGAGTACACTGTAGTCACCGAGAAAGTCCACAGTAATGATTAAATCAATCGCTCCTTTAGGGACCACGAGGAAATTTTCTTTTAGCATGTGCCATTGACGTACGAGTTCGAGCCTCATCTTTCTCTTTACTTCCGTAATTTTCCCACGATGCTACCTTTTCGTCCAGTTTTTCGCAAGTTCTGGAAAAATAAAGCTTACCCCACATCTGTCTAAAGTGGTCTTCGCTACACGTGAAATTTGACTCCCACTACCCAATAAACTTGAGAGTTCTTTTCTTCTATTGTCGCTCTTATTCACAGGATGGTTGTCCTTCATTGTCGTCCCTTGTTTCACTTTTAGTAATGCTTCCAAAATGTTGTCATATTTTATCACATTTATAAGGCTGATTCCGACTGGAGTGGCAAATATAAATCAACCACTCCCACACTATCTTGTAATCAGTGCCATGTTGTGCTATGCCACGCTGGACATTTGTTAATTTAGATCACAGAATTTCATTTATCTCGGTCTGTTCTCAGTTCATATCACGTCCCATGTTTTTCTGTGCTTGTCGCTCTTCATTGTAGTTACTGTCGTGATTATTCCATCTGCTGTTCGGTGGTTCATTACGATTACTTCGTTGATTGCTCCACCTGCTGTTTCATGGTCCGATAATGTTCCTCATCTCATTATTACAGCCTCTGGTTTTGGGTTCATGATTAACCTCCTCCGGTGCACCTGAAAAAATGTACCAACTCCTTACGTGTCCATTTCTGTTGTTGTATTTGCTGTGATTTTGAGGCCGCAATAGTTCCAAGAAGTGGCTACCGTCATCGTGTCCTCTTTCTTGGCTGTGGTGCTTACTGACTGTAAATTCTAACTCACTCTGCTTGTTCCAGGATGTGTTGTTATCTTTGTTACATCTTCCTGCAAACGCTTGCTGATAATGTGATGGTATTGTAGTGTATCACTATCTAAATATCTCTCCTGGTGTGTAATGTACATCTAGCAGCTGATTTTTCCTTAGCATCGCTTCAAGGAGATGTTCCAGGCTTCTTAATGCTGACCCTACGTAATCTGTGGCATTAAACATTTCTGTTTCATTGTCTCTTGAGTCTTCCATAACAATTAGTTCTTCTAGAAAGTCTCTAAATTATTTGTATGAGTAACATATAATTGCTATGCTTCCCACCTTTCCTTCTACCACATCTGCCAGGTTACAGCAAATAAATACGAGCTTGTACATCAATGGCCAAGAGAGAGGTAACACTATATCGAATTGGGACATCCTCGTTTCTGGATTTAGCATGTTCCCCGTCTTTGTAATTTTGAAATTTCCAAACTTGCAAAAACTGCTTATAATTAAATAGTACATAGCTTTCTGTGCTCCCACCTGAAAATCGTTTCCACTCTTCTCATATTTTTCTGGAATATCATATCGTGAGAGCTACCAGTATTGCTCAGGCTGAAGCTTAATTCACTTTCTCCGTGACCATGATTTGTACCCAATGGCACACACTTGTGTCATTCACTTGATCAGTCATCCTTTATTGACTTGTTCCTGACGTTCCATTGCTGTTTCACAAAATTTTTAAATGCCTCATTGGACTCCTTTTCCTACTGTGAGCTTCATAACCGCCTGCTGATTTTTCAATACAAGAAGTGCCTGTACTCGTTCAGTTTCTCCAACAGATACTGGATTGGTCAAATCGGATCCTGTGCTGGTTTTCCACATTTCGCTTTCTACTTCACCTTGGGTTTCATTCACTAAATGATTTGTCACTTCATCATGTTACCGTCCAAACCCTCTGCGATATGTTTGTTTTCCCTCTTCCGTTTTGTTACCTTTCCACATTTTCGTCTCTTTCTTATATCATGAAGATAGCTACTCGACTTTTCTTATCTTTGTTCTTACCCTCTTCCTTTATCTATTTCTCTGGTTTTTTAAAATATTCTTTTGGGATTTTTCCTTCGCATTCCTTGATATTTCTTTCGATACTTCTGCCAGTTTAGATATTTTCTTCGTTTCTCCCGTATTTCTCAGATTTCTTGTTCTCCTGTGTCTTTATTTTCTCTCCCTATCTTTTAACCCCTGTCTTTATTTTCTTGCATCATTGCCACTCGTATTTTTTCCTCCCATGCCTTTATTTTATTGCCTTATTTTCTCTTGTGTCTTTTCTTCAAAGTCTTTATTTTCTCTTGCTTCTTTTTCTCATGTTTCTATTTCTCTCTTCATTGCCTTAATAAATTTAATGATATTAACATCGTCATCTTCCATCTCGATCTTTATGTCTGGTGAGGCTGCTCATGATCCAGCTGAAGTAACATCTATCGCTACCTGGTTCTACTCCCTGCTCTCTTCATCCATAGAATTTCAAATTATCATCACTTCTTGCCTGCGTTGTGATGTGACCACACTGTGTTCTTGATTTATGCTACTGCTCACTGTACAATTCTCGTTTTCTAATGAAATGCCATTCGTTACACTATCTATATGATCGCCACCTCTGAAGCTAGATTGTTTAGTGGGGTAAATTATTTGATTCTCCCTTGACAAACAAAAACCTATAGTTTTATCTTGTTGAATCAGCAACATTAATGGGCATGGGTCCCTTTGAAGTAAAATTTTCCGGAGGTAAACTAGGTTCCCATTCTCATCTCCGGGCGGAACCTATCTCGAGATTCAGGCCGAAAGGAACTTTCAGGTTGGGAACATGGAACATTAAATATTTGAACAGGCCAGGAACATTCCAGACATTAGTAGATGAATTAGTTAGATACGATGTAGACATTACAGCTATTGAAGAAATTCGGTAGCAGGAGGAGGATAGCATAAAGAGGGGTAACTATACATTTTTCTATGGAGGTTTCGGAACAGGTTTCGCAGTACAGCGAAATGTGCTTTACGTAGTCAGAGATATAAGGTTCATTAGTGGCCGACTATCAGTTACAGTGTTGTCCGGCAGGTGGAATAGACTAGTAGTAATTAATGTACGATCACCAACTGAGGACACTGAAGAGCTTGTTGAAAACGGCTGTTATGAAGAACTAGATCAACTGTGGGATGAGTTCTCCTCATATGATACAAAATTAATCATAGGTGATTTTAATG
This sequence comes from Schistocerca gregaria, assembly GCF_023897955.1. Lineage (NCBI taxonomy): Eukaryota > Metazoa > Arthropoda > Insecta > Orthoptera > Acrididae > Schistocerca > Schistocerca gregaria. The sequence continues at coordinate 148,664,795 of NC_064925.1, forward strand.
CGAAGATAGGGAAGGAGGAAGCATTCCGGCCTACAATTGGGAAAGGGTAGTTTGCATAACATTTCGAATGATAATGGCACAAGGATGGTTAATTTCAAAAGACATGATTGTTCAGAGCACATATTTCAAAAGGAAGGACACAACCGAAACCAAATTGATCATGTTCTTGTAGATCGGCACACTAGTATAGAAAATGTTAGGACTTTCAGGGGAGCAGACTGCGATTCTGATCATTTTCTTCTAGTTTCCAAAGTTCACGAACGGCTATCTACAGCAACATCAAGGTGTCACAGTGCAAAACTTCTTAGGTTCGACACTGACGAGCTAAATGATGAAAGCTTTGGAAGAAGATACATGAAAGAAATTTCAATTAGGTTTGATGTTCTCAGGACACACGAAGATCAAGACGAGGATGTAAATAAACAGTGGATTACTGTAAGGAATAATATCAAAGAGGCACCGAAGGTCACAATAGGTACAATTAAGAAGAACAGGACGAAACCGTGGTTTGATGAGGAATGCAAGAAATTGGTAGAGGAAAGAAGAAAAGCGCGATTAGATTGGGATAGAATGGGAGACAGAAAACCAGAGGAGTTCTTGAACTTGAGAAGGGATGTTGGTCGTAGGCTACGAGCAAAGAAGAGAGATTATTTGAACAATCAAATTACAAAAATGGAGTCAACCAGTAAAACAAAAAAAAAAAAAACATTAGGGAACTTTACCTAGACATAAATGGGTATAGGAAGGACTTCAAGGCTAGAACAAATGCACTTCGAAGGGATGCTGGGGGAATACTGACAGACCCCAGTGCTATATTAAGTAAATGGAGGGCGCATTTTGAGCATCTATTAAATGTACACCAGGAAGCAGGAAATGAACAGGCGTACGAAATACATACAGCAGAACCCCGGATACCTGAGCCAACGTTAAAGGAAGTAAGAGATGCAATCAAGAAATTGAAAAATCATAAAGCACCAGGATCAGATTGCATAACTGCTGAATTAGTTAAAAATGGGGGACAGAGATTGGTGGAAGTAGTTCACAAAATGATAACTAAAGTATGGAACTCAGAGATGATGCCTGAAGAGTGGCAGGAGTCGATTCTGATCCCAATTTTTAAGAAAGGTGACAAAATGGATTGTACTAATTATAGGGGGATACCGCTATTACCAGTATGTTCCAAAATTTTCTCTAATATTCTGCTAAGCAGGCTTACACCACATGCAGATGAAATTGTGGGGGATTACCAAGCCGGCTTTCGGAGGAACAGATCAACTATAGAGCAAATATTCACCCTGCGTCAAATTTTGGAAAAGAAATGGGAATACAATATACCAGTTCATAATCTTTTCATAGATTTTACAAAAGCATATTATTCAGTATTGCAGTCAAAATTGTACAGAATTCTTTTGGAACTTGGAATACCAAAGAAGTATGATAGACTTATAGTAGCGAGTTTGAAAAACACAGAAGGTGGAGTACGCGTGGGGAAATTGGAGTCAGAAGAATTTGTAATAAAGAACGGTCTTAAGCAGGGAGATGCCCTGTCTCCGCTACTTTTTAATTTAGTCCCAGAATATATTGTACGAATGGCAGCAGATAATTCAGACGGTGTGGAGTTAAATGGAAATATTAAGATATTAGGTTATGCAGATGATCTAAACATCATTAGCGATAGGAAAGAATCTGTAACAGCAAATGCGAATGCGTTAATCAAGGCTAGTGAAGATGTAGGTCTAAGGATAAGTGAAGACAAAACTAAATACCTGGTTACTACTAGAATGCCAACAGAAGCAGATCATTAAATGTTAAGAGTTGGACACATGCTGTTTGAAAAAGTGAACACATTTAAGTATCTAGGCGTGGACATCACTTCGAGAAATGAGATTGAATCCGAACTGAAGAAGAGACTACGGACGGGAAATGCGTGCTACTTCTGACTGAATAGATTACTTTCACACGGATATTGTCTAGGAATTTAAAGATTAGAATATACAAAACTATTATTCTAACAGTTATGCTGTATGTGTGTGAGACTTGGTCTCTCACTGTGCAAAATGAAAAACCGTTTCGAGTATTTGAAAACAAAATTTTGCGGAAAATTATCGGAGCAAAAAGGGATGACATTAGCGGAGAGTGGCGAAAGCTGCATAACGAAGAGGTTCACGAACTCTATTGAAGCCTTGACATAATCAGTGTTATTAAATCACGTAGGCTGCGATGGGCGGGTCACGTAGCTCGAATGGATGAGGGCAGGGCAGCGCGCAGAGTACTGGTAGGGCACCTAGAAGGAAAATGTCCTGTGGGGAGACCGAGGCGTAGATGGGAGGACAATGTGAAGACTGATGTGAGGAGCCTAGGTGAATGGAAGGAAATAGCCCAAGACAGGGACAGATGGCGAAAATATGTTGCTGCGGTAATGGACTCTCGAATCCGGTATGACCAGTGAGTAGTAAGTTTATCTTGTTCCACTACGCTACACGTTGCTATTCTAGCTTAATTTCCTTATCACTTTGCTTTCTGTCAACGTTCAAAATTGACTAGAGACTAATAAACAAACTGACATAAGTATATTGCCACTGGCATTTGTACTCATTGCAGGCCATTGTAGAATTCCTCAACACAAATTACCATCCAAAGCTTTGTAAATCTTATTTGGAACACAGATAAATGAACAGATGTGGAGCAGAATCCACTGAACCACGAACATGAAGCTAGAGAAGAGGAACTACATGAGTTATTAATTTATACCAGTACGTACTAGAAACCTCTACAGTATGATGTACTGTCTCTTAACAAGTCACACAATGAATGTGAAACGAATGAGGGAATCCCTGACATCAGTCATTCTGACAGGTTCCCGGAAAATCCAGGAAACCCTATCCTTAGCAGGTTTCATCAATTTCAGTGAAACTCAATGTGTGTGAAATATTACCCCGATCCAAAAGTCTAATTAAGAGCTTGACAAACCTTTAAGATCCAAGGTATAATTAAATGTCCTCAATTTTAACAGATAATGTGAAAGATTTATTACAAATCCTAAACTGCAGCTTTCCATAGAGAAATTATTTAATATGAGTGGAAGACGCTAAACAGAAATCTATTAATACAGTAACTTGCTGAGTTAAAGAAATTATTCCTAACCGATCGTGAATGAATATGAAGTAATTCACAAACTGTTTATGCAAACTTCAACTAATGGATTTGTTGATTTCAAAACTTCCTTCTGATGCTACTGGTAGTCTGAAAATTTTCCTCACATCTCGTTAACCACAATGAAAAAAGTGACACTGATACTGCCACTTTTTGAGAAACTCATAAATTTACTTCAGCAGTGCTGACTGGAGACATAGATTGTTCTGATTTCCATGAGAGCTGAACAACGAAAGTCCTGTCATGGCGGTTGGTGCCAGTTAAGCTCACTGTAGTTGTCACCAACAGTCCTGCTGAACGCCATCATTGTGGAAATGGCCCAGTAGTAGAGAGGAGGGTCGTACTCCCACACTCTGGACCCCCCTTAGCTGCCGAGATGCACCCCATTCCCTGTCTCCAGCGTACACATATGATGCACAAAATGTGCTCATAGCTCTGAATCACTCTGACCATGTCAGCTTCCATACATGCACTAAATTTGCACACCTCTGCTCCCTATAATTTTTAGCTAAAGCTTACAACCTGCCATATCTTCCCACCAAACACAACATGCCTAGTAACAGCACAAAACGCAACACGCCATCCAGTAGCAAGGTTTCACCAAGCACACAAAATCTTGCCAAGACAATGCAATTCACTAAAACGGCAGCCACATTACAACTGGCCCTTCTGCCTCTAAGAGCAGTCACTGCAGTTCTGTCAACATACCAATGACAAATTTACCAGTGATATGTTCCTGTACCCAGTAACTAGTTTCGCATCACAGGTCATCTGAAGTTTGAAAGATTATCATGAGGCTATGCCATTATTTTCTGCAAGCTATGCGTCATTTACAAAGTTAAGATGGTTGTCTGCAAAGGAGTTCTTCCAAAACGTGAGAAAGTTCTCCCTTGTGCTGCTACAGTCACCACCTGGCCTCATTTTGGTCAGTGGGAACTGCTTGATTGTAAAACACGCAATAGCCTGCTACCCCCCATGGCTGGAACCGCCATCCTAAAGTTCATAGAGACAGTACCTAAGGTTGGCTGAAGGTAAGGGGCCTCATTTTTCACTGTGTTCCCTGCCCTGCTTGTCTCAAGTCCATTATTCTGTACATTCACACTTACACAGAAATCACCTAGAAAGTAAGGGAGTCCACCACCATGTTAAATGTAAAGACGTGAAGCTAGAGAGAGCTCAGTAAGCATGTCGCTGTGATCAGATTTTTACTATTGGAATCCATTATTACTCTCCCTCACTGAATCATCCTCATATTGAGCGAAGAAGGCTCGCAAAATTGTTTGTTGTGTTTCACCTTAGCTTATATCTGAATACCATAGCATAAACACTCATTCTCATTAACAGCTCTCAAGTATCACTCTGTAACACAGCCGTTTTCTCAAAAATTTTCCTTATGAGGGAGCAGATAGTTAAATGATATCCTCGTATCCAGCTTGTTCTGAACTGCTATGATGGTCAATAGGTTATTTTATGTTACAGTACCACTGGTAAATATGTCAGTGAAGTCATGATAGTTTTTAGAGGTAGAAGGGCGAATTAAAATGTGACTGACATTTTAGTGCATTTAATTGTCTTGGCAAGATTTGTATGAAGCTTACTTTAATCCAAGAACTCCCCCACCCCTCTACCATCCTTCCCTCTTGGGTACACAACACTCCATTAAGGCCATCAGTTATCTTCTCTTGTAGCACTCACTACCATTGTCATTCCAATCTTCTCCTCTGTCATTACCCTACTTGTTTTTGATGATATTGAACAGATCAATGCTATACAAGTAATTTCATAGTTGTTCTGAAGACCTGCTATACTTCATATCTACACTATCGTTAATAGTATTAATATCAATAATTATGCTTTGGTCATTAACTATAAATATTCTCATAATAATATCTGACTGGTGCTCTGTGACACACTTACCTACAATATATATATATATATATATATATATATATATATATATATATATATATATATATATATATATATATATGTGTGTGTGTGTGTGTGTGTGTGTGTGTGTGTGTGTGTGTGTGTTTGTGTGTAACTAAAATAGTTTTTGAAATTCAGTGACAGTGAAATCTCTCTGATAACATATAATAAGAAGTCGTCCAGACATTTTGTCCCTGCAATAATCCCCCAAACGAAAATTCTAAGAGTGTACAATTTCCCTGCACAGAGAAACGTATTACGTCATAGACGAAAGAAGCATTTCTGTACCTTCCTCTCACTGAATAATGATATCCATTTATCGAGAATGTTGTTGAACAGGTTACAAATATACGAAACACAAAGGTAATATGATAATGCATAAAATTAATTAGAAGAAGATTTCAAAACCTGATACACGTTATGTTTACGTATCACTATTATAAAATCAACTGCAGTGTAATAAAATCGCCTTCTTCGTTGGGTATCTTTGTACATTTTTGAAAACGGTTTTTCTAGAAAAAACTATATCTACTAATAAGGTACCCACGTACGTTTCCCTCTTTGGGAGGCCTCCAATTTTTGAACCACACGTGTGCGTTGAGAACTGTGTGACACATTATATTGTCCTGCTGGTAGAAGCCATCGTTCCGAGGTCAGACAACCTGCTAGTTAGGGTTTCAAATGGCCGCCAAGAGTAGATGCATACTTGTGTTCATCCATTGTCCCCTCCAGAATGACGATGTCGCCTGGGGAATTTCACGAAAATATTCCCAAACCATAATGGGTGCATTGTGTTTTGTTTCACACTCTACACGCCAACAGCCTTCTGTCTGATGGAGCATAAGGTGACCCGGCTTCTGAGACCGAGCGGTTCTAGCCTCTTGAGTCAGGGAATCGCGCTGCTGTTACAGTTGCAAGTTCGAATCCTGCCTCGGGCTTGGATGTGTGTGTGATGTCGTTAGGTTTAAGTAGTTCTAAGTCTAGGGAACTGATGACCTCAGATGTTAAGTCCCATAGTGCTCAGAGTCATTTGAACCATTTTAAGCATAAAACGTAATTCATCTGAAAAGGCCACCTGTCGCCACACTGTGGATGTCCAGTTCTGGTACTGGTGTTCAGCCTTCATCGCCTACTGTGGAGGCCAATACAGAACAACCTTCTCTGAAAGATCTTTGAGGAGACACTGTCGGTAGCCCCTTGGTTCATTCAGGCTGTCAGTTTCTCAACAGTCTATTCGTCAATACATATGTCTAAAGCCATCGTTCATCCCTTTCGTCTGTGGTCCATTGTACCACAGAGTCATAGCCGACGTGTTTGAATAGCGCCATTTTTCAGCGTGTACTTTAACCGTAGTGGCAAGAAGAGTTCACAGAATTTGCATTTTCTGAAATGCTTCCAGTCTTGGCCCGAAAGCCAGTGATCATATCGTTTTGGACGTCAGATAAATTCTCTACGTTTCCACATTACAACACTGTTTCCACGTTGATATGGAATTACGCAATCTCCACATTAATCTGACTGGCCACGGAGTGTTGAATTCACTCTACCATTTCCATTTTGTAAGATGTCTCCCTAGAAAGTTGATGCCCTGTTTTTGCAATTAATTGGATGCCTGTATGTCAGATTCTCGGGAAATCTGGATTAGAACAAGACGTTTGATTCTCTGTTAATTACAGGGTTGGGAGTGTAATACCTCAGCTCTTTCCCTCTTACGTTGATTTGATTATTTACGACCCGATGGGCACTATTAGATATAAACACAAAATATCGAGTGACTATCTGGAAATGCAAAGAAACAAAGTGTGTATACAAATGTCGTTTTAACAATCTAGGCACAGAACGCGCGAGGGTGTTGTTTCTGAGGACGCAATTTACATCTCATTATGCAAAGAGTGTTAGCCTTGCGTGTTAAGTGGTGTACGACATCCTCACTGCGTATGAAGAATAATTTTTGAGTTATAACAAGCCCGTGGAATTACAGTACATTTTTTGCTCCACTAGAGAATATTAACGCTTGATAAAATTAAGTTTTCTGCTCTTAGAATTAGTTCTCGTGCCATGGCATTACACTAGTTGTAATAATTGTATTTGCCCCGAAGATGCAGTATATGCAATCAAGCGAGTGTTCTAGTGCTGTCATCCATAACCCTGATGTTACTCGTGCCAAAACCACTGTTTTGGTTGCTTCCAGTTAATGCTGTCGTTAAACGGAAGTAATTCATAGCTGTTTCATTGTCACAGGCGCGGTTAGATAACCATGGCACAAAGAAAATTTCTGGGATTTCTTTGTATCTTCGACGTGCTCTCCCACTCACTCTGAAGCAAATCGCGGAGGGTACTTTACATTGTACTTCGTATTAGCTTTCCTTCCCATCCCATTCCGATATGGAACGTGAAAATAATTATTGCTGAAAAAAGAAGAAAAAAATAGAGAAATAAAGCAGGCCACGAAGGAATTATTCGAATGGGGCGGAAATTGGTAGAGGTGATGTTTCTTTATAGAGAAAGAAACAATCACAATTTTTGAAAAATTCGACCATTTATTCAAGTGAAAGAGCCTTGCCAACTGGGCAGGTCAATAACTTGTTGGTTCACCTATAGCGAATACTCAAGCAGTTATTCGGTTTGTCACTGACTGACGTAGTTATGTCATGCGTTCCAGAAAGATAGAGTGCCAAATATTGTCCAACCGGAGCGGCAGACCTTCAGAATGTGGAGATGGTTGGAGGGCCCTGCCGTGTTTCTCCAAACGTTCACAGTTGGGGAGAAATTCGGCGAACATGTTAACAAAGGTAGGAGAATGAGATTTTCACTCTGCAGCGGAGTGTGCGCTGATATGAAACTTCCTGGCAGATTAAAACTGTGTGCCCGACCGAGACTCGAACTCGGGACCTTTGCCTTTCGCTGGCAAGTGCTCTACGAACTGAGCCACCGAAGCACGACTCACGCCCGGCACCCACAGCTTTACTTCCTCCAGTACCTCGTCTCCTACCTTCCAAACTTTACAGAAGCTCTCCTGCGAACCATGCAGAACTAGCACTCCTGAAAGAAAGGATATTACGGAGACATGGCTTAGCCACAGCCTGTGGGATGTTTCCAGAATGAGATTTTCACTCTGCAGCGGAGTGTGCGCTGATATGAAACTTCCTGGCAGATTAAAACTGTGTGCCCGACCGAGACTCGAACTCGGGACCTTTGCCTTTCACGGGCAAGTGCTCTACCAACTGAGCCACCGAAGCACGACTCACGCCCGAGTTCGAGTCTCGGTCGGGCACACAGTTTTAATCTACCAGGAAGTTTCATATCAGCGCACACTCCGCTGCAGAGTGAAAATCTCATTCTGGAAACATCCCCCAGGCTGTGGCTAAGCCATGTCTCCGCAATATACTTTCTTTCAGGAGTGCTAGTTCTGTATGGTTCGCAGGAGAGCTTCTGTAAAGTTTGGAAGGTAGGAGACGAGGTACTGGCAGAAGTAAAGCTGTGAGTGCCGGGCGTGAGTCGTGCTTCGGTGGCTCAGTTGATGTTGCATACTCTCGCTTCGCGCGTTGGTAGACTAGGTCGTGCTCTTAGTTCCGCCTCTACCGTAGCGCAGCGTGTTTTCCTCCTGTCAGTTTAGTGCCGTGTTGGTCTCCGTGCGCGTCGCATCGCTGGTTGTCGGCTGGTGTTTGGTGTTCGTGCGGCCCTTCCTGTCGCGGCGTCGTCTCTCGCCGTGATGTCCACCATGGTTCCCACGAAAGTTCCGCGTACAGGTACAGTCAGTTTTACCTTTGACAAATCCACGCGTCACGTCCAGCCCGGTTCTTTGGAGATACATGACTGGTTAGTCGATACAGTTAAGGTCACTACTGATCAGGTGCATACCGCATATTTCGACAGAGAATTATATGTGTTTTTTGTTAAGTTTCTTGACCCGCTCCAGGTTGATAGGCTACTTTCTCGTCATGGTTCTCAGGTACCCTTTACGCACCGTGATGGTTCCACTAGTATGGTTCTCTTGGCAAATGCAGAAGTGGTATATACGAATGTTCGGGTATTTAACCTTCCGCCCGAGGTTGACGACTCTTTTCTGAAGTCCGTTTTGCTTCCTTATGGGGACGTACGCCATATTCGAAAGGAACGCTGGTCTGCTCAGCACCGCTTACAGGTATATAGTGGTATTCGGTCGGTGGAAATGGTGGTCAAAAAACCTATTCCTTCTCACCTACAGGTATGTGGTTATAGGGTCCATATCACGTACAGTGGCCAGGAAGGAACATGTTATTATTGTAATGAAACTGGTCATTTCCGTACTAATTGTCCGCGGCGTGTGGTGGTATTAAAACCTACATACGAACAGCGTAAAAAATTGACTTTAGCTGATCTTCTCCCGCAAGGATCTCGGACTGAATCGCTCACTGCTACTGAGGGACGCAGTGATCCGTTACCCGACAACGGCCGTGATTTTCCCCCGTTGTCCTTGAGTAGGGATGTTGCTGCCCATAATTCCGATGTTCCCGCGCTGATTTCTCACAACAAGCGTCGGCGAACACAGGATGATGCGGCTGATGAATCTTCCTTATTGGCTCGCCCTTCCGATGGGCCTCCGGTAAAGGACTCTCTTCCTCAGTCGGAAATCGTGGATGAGGAAGCCACAGGTGCTATCACGCCTTTGCAGAAGCTCCCTGACACCTTCTCTGACGTTGTTCCTGCTACCGCGGCAGCCTCTTCGGAGACGCCCGTGACGAAACCTGCTTCTGATTGCCACGTGTCTTCTCCGGTGCTCTCTGACACTTCTCCTATTGACTCTGTTTCGCATCCCCCTTCTGGAATTTCTGTCGCCCCCTCTGGGTCACAGCCTCCTCCCATCAAACAACTGATTGATTCTCCAGAGCCAGTGGATCCCGTTGTTATTCACCAACTGTCCCACCGTGAACCCATGTCTGCGGACGAGTGGGATGTAGAGGCCTCTCTCTCGCAATCTGACACGGAATGTCTACATGATGCTCCCACGCAGCCGAACGCTGCAGCGTCGGCACCGCGGAGCCGCAGTCGAATCCGTAAACAGCCACGGAGAGCCGCGTCACGGCCGAAGAAAAAGCAGTGGGAAGATGAGGGTTCTGTTTCGTAGTTTTTCTCTCTGTGGTTCAGCGCTTGTTTCTGGTATGATTACTTGTATGCTGCTCCGTCAGCTGACGGCTCTCTACCGATCTTTGTTTTTCTTTGTAGGTTGAAGTTCCATGCAAGCATATACATTTCTTACTCTGAATATTAACAGAATATGTTCTGAGCTTCGGCTCGCCGCTTTGCGACAGTTTATCTATCAGTCTGGGGCAGATGTTGTTTTTTTACAGGAAGTCCTATTCGACCAGTTTTCCATTCCTGGGTTCTCGACGTTTTTTAATGTCGCTTCCGAACTTTCTACGGGCACTGCCTTGTTTTATAGAGAAGGCATTCCGTTGATGAATTTCGAAGTACTTGACAGTGGAAGGGGGATCGGGTGCACGTTTTATGATCTCAGTTTACTCCTTCTTTATGCCCCTTCTGGTTCGGGTTGTACTACCGCACGCTCGAGTTTCTATAAAGAAGAAGTCATTTACCTGCTTCGTAAATCCCCGACAAAGATAATTTTAGGTGGGGACTTCAATTGTGTTCTACGGCCGGTAGATCAGTCTCCTAATTTTAATTTCAGTAAAGAACTCGACGACCTTGTGCGCTCCTTGCACCTGCGTGACGTGTGGGTTTCTCGCTATCCTACACTTGTGCGACATACCTACTTTACTCCCACGTCTAGCAGTCGCCTCGATCGCTTTTACCTTTCCGATTCCTTGTGTGGGCAACTTCTGGCTGTTGATGTGATACCAGCCTGTTTTACTGATCATTGCGCTGTAGCCGTTACGTTTAATTACGAGCGACAACCGGTAAAATTGTTTCGTCCTCCTTGGATGCTCAATATCGCGTATTTGCAAGATACCTCCCTTGGTATCGTCCTGGAGGACATTTGGACACGTTGTTCTCGTACTATGGATCGGTACCCGTCTATAGTGGCATGGTGGACACTGTATGCAAAACCTCACATCCGTAGGGCTCTCATGCGTTTTGGGGCTGCGAAGGTGGCAGAAGATCGACGAACGCAAGAATTTTACTATTCTGTCTTACGTCAACTGTACGATAGTGCTACGCATGCTCCCCTCCGGGTTACTGATATACAGCGCATCAAAGCCAAATTGCTGCAGCTCAAACGCATTCAAATGGAGGGCCTGCGGACGAGGTCTCAACCACGTTCCCTTCTACAAGAGGAACTGACGTCACTCTACCATCTAGTCCGTTTACGGTCGCGCCGGAAACGTGGGTGCCTTGCCTCCCTCACAACCGCTGACGGCCGCGTGTTCACCTCTCACCGTGACATTTCTGACTTCGTTTACACCTATTTTACTGATCTGTACGATACTCATGTCCCGGCGGAAACCTCTCTTGACGACTTTACCTCCTTGATGCCTCGCGTCGTCACTCCTCAATTAAACGACGCCTTTCTGCGTCCCTTTCAGAAGGATGACATATATGATGTTGTTGCAGGATCGCAGTCCCGCAAGTCGCCTGGATTAGATGGTATTCCTAAGGAGTTCTATGTTCAATTTTGGCCGCTCATTGGTGACACCTTAACGTCAATGGTAAATGAAGTGATGCGGGGAGTCTCACTTCCTGCTCCTTTTCAGGAAGGCAGAATGGTCCTCCTCCCGAAATCCACAGGTCGACCTGCAATTGATTCCCTCCGTCCTATTACTCTCCTTAACTTTGATTATAAACTTGTCGCTCGAGCAATTAATATCCGTCTCTCTAAGCTGCTCGATACCATTATTGCCGCCCACCAAAGCTGTGTGCCTGGACGCACGATACTGACTTCCGTTCTCGAATGTCGCGATGTAATCTCGGTGGCGGCTGCCGCTAATATCCCAGGGGCTTTGCTTTTTCTTGATTTCCAAAAAGCGTTCGATCGCGTCAGCCATGATTTTTTATCGAGAGTGCTCACCGCTGTCGGCTTTAATAATGATGCTCGACAAGTCTTAACTAATCTTTTTACCGGTATCAGTGTCTCGGTGATTGTGAACGGTCACCCTACCCCCCGGATATCGATCAGACGGGGGTTACCCCAGGGAAGCCCCTTATCCATGTCACTTTTTGTTCTATCCTTAGAGCCCTTACTTCGCCATCTCACCATGCACTTACGTGGTTGGAATATATTGGGGGAAATTTTTGCAATCCGTGCATACGCCGATGACGTCATGGTTTTAGTACGACATGCCGAGGATATACCACGGCTTAAGGATACCTTGGATTCATTTTGTGGTCTTGCTGGTGCTCGCATTAATGATCGCAAATGCACGTTCCTGCCGTTGAGAGGCTTTGATCATGTCGTCATTCCTTGGGCGACGGTTGTCGATCGCCATAAGACCTTGGGGATCATAGTGGATCGTAATCCGATCAAAATGGCGGCACTAAATTGGCGTGAGGTTACGAGTCGTGTTCACGGGGCGATCCTTGAACATGACCGCCGTTCCCTTAGCCTCCTTCACAAGGCACGGGTTTTAGAGACCTATGTCTTCAGTAAAATATACTACGTTGCGCAGGTCTTCCCGCTTCCCGCGATGATGGCCCGCAGGCTGAAACAGCTGTCTAGTCGATTTCTGTGGCGCCGCCATGTCTTCCGTGTCCGATATGAAGTTGTGGCCAGGCCTCGGAAGCTTGGAGGATTGGGTCTTTCAGATATCAAAGTGAAGACGTCCATCTTATTTGCCCGCCGCAATGTTTTAACCTGTACGCGGGCTCCGCATTCAGTCACCTCTCGATTACTTTCCCGCCTCCGGCCGGCCAGTCTGACCCCTCCTGTTGATGTTGGACGGATTAATCCTAAATTGCGGCACATTCGTGAATACTTTGTACTTGTCGGTATTCTGGGTGCTGATATACTTTCTATGACGCATATAACTACCAACATGCTACAAATCCGTTGGGGTACAACATGTTTCCCTTCTTCTGTTGAACTTGCTTCCCCGTCAACGTCATGGACAACGGTCTGGTCTCATCTTAGTCTTCCCATTTTGCCGATGGAGATTGCTTCAACGTGGTATAAGGTCATTTACCGTCTGATACCTACTGGTGATCGTCTTTTTCGTATTGGCCTTCGTCCGACTGATCAGTGTGAGGAATGTCATCAAACTGACACCTTACTTCACAGGCTAGTTGCTTGCGGACGGGATCATTGGCTCTGGGTCCGCCGTCAATTAGCTTTTCTTACTAGAGGGCCTGAAACCGCATTCCCAGACGACATCTTCTTACATCCGGACATCTCTTATTTTCCTCAGACGAAAACGAACACGATTGTTTGGCTCTTGGGTTACTATGTCCATTACGTCATTGAAGGCGGTAATGACCCAGATCCCCGCGTTTTTCACCATTATTTGTCAACTGCGCATTGGAAATGGCAGCGGTTACCACAATACCGAACGCTTTTTGCGAATATGCTTTTTCTTGTGTTTAACCGTCAAGGGGTTGGTTAAGTTCCCCTGTGATTCCTGTTTCTTCCCTGAGCTCGAGTCCCCTCCCTTGTTGTATTTTTTCGTAATTTTTTTTTTCTCTCTCTCTTTTGCATGTATATATATACACCCTAAATTCATACGGGTGGGGTAACGGGTTGGTCTTCCCCTTCAGAAGAAATGTTTTATTTGTGTTTCACCTAATTTGTTGATTTTCTTTTTGCAGCTAATATTAAATGATGATTTGACTATGGTTGTCTGAATTCTCGTGAAATATACCAAGTCAATCTGATAATAAAAAAAAAAAAAAAAGTTGGTAGAGCACTTGCCCGCGAAAGGCAAAGGTCCCGAGTTCGATTCTCGGTCGGGCACATTGTTTTAATATGCCAGGAAGTTTCAACAAAGGTAGGGTTTGCCGCGCACCAAGACAAACAGGAGAAACTCTTTCCTTGTGGGCATTATCTTACTGAAATGTAAGCCCAGAATGGCTCGCCACGAATGGCAACATAACGGATCGTAAAAAATATCGACGACATCGCTGTGCTTAAAAGTGCCGCAGATGACAACAGGAACGGATCCTGGAATGAAAAGAAATGGGACCCTACGCCATCATTTCTGTTTGTCGCATACTAGGGCAGGCGGCAGTCAAGTTAATATCCAACCGCTGTGTGTGGCGTCTCCAGAATCTCATTGTCTGTAGTAAAATTGTTTATAGTGATGAAAACCAGTTCGCAGTGAGTCCCGATGGACAGCGAAGTCGTGTCTGGATGATGATGGTTTCTGGGGAGCTCAACTGCCCGGACATCAGCTCCCGCACTTTTACACACTCCAATTTTCATACAATTCGATCGAGCCACTGTAATGAAAGTTGCTGATGATGACAAAATGATCAGAACAACACTAACACCCAGTTCCTAGGCGGAGAAAATCCCCAACCCGGCCGGGAATCGAACCCGGGAACCCTTGATCCATCGTGTCTGGAGACGCCTTCAGACAGCGGTGTGATACCAGCCCGACTGTCGCCCGCCAAACGGCACAGGAGCCAGGAGTGATGGTACAGGGTGCCACTTCTCTTCGTAGCAGGACCTCTTCGGTTGTCATTGATAGCACAGCGGTATGTCGACGATATTCGACGCTCCATTTTGTTGTCATTCAAGACAAGGCATCCTGGTCTTATGCTACAGGAAGACATTGCTCACCAATACATGGTGAGAGTGTTTACTGCTTAGCTTCTTGGATGCCAAACCCTAGCTTGGTCAACGAGATCGCCGGAAATCTGCACAACGGCGAACGCCTTTAGCATTATTTGCACTTCTCCCTCATGCCATCTCCGGGCTTTGACGATCTAACGCAGCTGTTGGACAGAATTTGCAGCGGTATCCCTCAGGAGGACATCCAACACCAAGCCGAGGCCGGCCGGAGTGGCCGAGTGGTTCTACGGTCGCAGTCTCGAATCCTGCCTCGGGCGTGGATGTGTGTGCTATCCGTAGATTAGTTGGGCTTATGCCGTTCCACGTTCTAGGGGACTGTTGACCTCAGATGTTAAGTCCCGTAGTACTCAGAGCCATTTGAACCATTTTTAACCAAGCCGAGTAAGAGCACGCATGAGGGCCAGAGGTAGACCAGCACGTTACTGACTTGCTCAATTGATAAAGCTTTTCTCTTGAATAAATCATACAATTTTTCTGATTTAGTAATCTTTTGCTTATCATTGTATACACGTCTAGTCCACCGACTTCGTGGTACGTCTCTTTCTTTTCTGTTCTTTCTTCCTTCAAGGTATATTACGCTTTGTTAATTCTAGTTGATATGGGTCCTGAAAACTTAAGGAATTTTATATGATATCGCCCAACTGTATTTTCTAAGCAATCTCCTTCGTTGATTGTTGTCATTTCACGAGTGTCCCTGCAACGAACGGAAGTCTGCTAGCTGCTTTACCTACGATTGAGTATTTTACTTCATTAAATACTCACCAAGCTCTTTAATTGAGGTGAGTGGTTCAAATTTCGACTGTCTGGTGTTGCAGTGATAAGCTACTAAGTTTTACGTTTTGTGAAGTGCCGAGTTTTACACTATTATTATTTATTTAGCGTATGGCTAGTACAGTCATATCATCAAATGAAATTACTTATACATATGTGCATATTGACACACAAGAAACTTAAGTTTGTCTTTATAACTGAATATACAGTCCTTCAATCCAGCGCACTGCATCTGGAGTTGCTAGCAGGAAGTCCTCTTTGGCGCCGTGATAGTCTCGAATCCTGCATTCACTGACAATGTGGTGAACAGTCTGGTATGGAGCCCTGCAGTCACAAGCTAGATCAGGCAGCTTCTTACACTTATAGAGAGCATCCCTGCGTCGCCCATGGCTGGTACGGATTGTGTTGAGAGTAGTCCAGGTCTTGCGTGGTAAGTCGAATCCGCTTGGAAGTGTAGCACCTCAGAAGAAGTTATGCAGGTGCACATCTGTCACTGCTTCCCACCGACCTTTTCATTCTTTAAGAGATTTGAAATTCTTAGCAACCATGTCAGCAGCATCGCACAGAGTTGGATGCCGTGATTTCAGTCTCTTGCGATTTAAAACTGGCAGGTCGCTATGCACGGGTAGGTTAGAATTCCTGGAGATCTTGTGGAATTCTCTCATAAGGGCAGTACATCTGCGTAGATCAGGAGGCATTATACCGGTTAACAGTGTGACTGTTCATCCAAACAGGTGCACAATACTCAGCACTTGAGTACACCAATCCCAGAGCTGAGGATCGCACGGTGGTTGCTGAAGATCCCCAGGTAGTTCCGCATAGCTTATGGAGGATGTTGTTTCGAGTCCTCAGCTTTTGAGCTAAGTTAAGAAGGTGCTGTTTGAAGCATAGTGTACGATCCAGGATGACACCAAGATATTTTGGGTTCGAATTATGACGAAGAATTCTGCCTCTGAAACTTACTTCCAGTTTTATGTTCGCCAACCGGTTATTTAGATGGAAGAAACACACTTCTGTTTTACTCACACTGGGTTGGAGTCTCCAGATTTTGAAGTAAGTATCTAATTCAGACAGTTCATTGGCTAGAAACTCTTCTGTTGTCTTCATTTTCTTGTGTTTTACGGCTAGAGCCAGGTCATTGGCATAGGAGTATTTCCTGGTCGAAGCGTCAGGTAGATCAGATAGATATATGTTGAACAGTAAGGGTGAGAGAACTGATCCTTGAGGCACTCCATTGTTCAGCTTCCTCTCCTTACTTATGTCACTTCCACTGATTACCTGGAACTTCCGATCACTTAGCAGGCTGTTAATCAGTCGAGCCATTGTTCTGCAGGGGATAATGCGGAGAAATTTGTGGATAAGGCCTTCCTTCCACACAGTGTCGAAGGCGGCAGTTGGATCAACAAATGCCACAGATGTTTTCTGCTTCATTTGGTATCCTGACTCTATGAAGGATATGAAAGACAATACTTCGTCGCAGTACCTACGTCCTGGTCTAAAGCCTGCCTGATCAACTGGAACATTCTCTAAGATAGCGCTACTTATTCTGTTATATATTAGCCTTTCAAAAAGCTTGTAGCAGCAGCTGAGTAGGGAAATGGGGCGATAGTTTTCTACCTTGTTGCTGAGTTTGCCAGGTTTCAGAACAGATATTATCTTCTCCTTTTTAAACTCTGAGGGAAGTTGACCAGTCAGCAGGATGTCAGTGAAAAATTCTGCCAGCCATTTCCTAGCTTTTCCTCCCATATGGATCAGGAATTCTGAATGGATACCATCGAATCCAGGTGCCTTAAGAGGTTTGAGGTCCTTCAGTCCAGAGTCAATATCTGAAACTGTGTAGGGATGAGTATACTCAGAAAAGGGAGATGCATTCTTTTTCAGGTCACGAAGCTGTCATCTGATATGTGTTGTATGTTTCTTGTCAGGAGGTGCTCTTGAGGTAGTAATGATAAGTTTTACACTTATGAACATTTAAAGCAGACTACCATTTCTGCATTACTCTGAAGTGTTATCAGTGCGTGGCTGGATGTTTATATACCTTCTCTCAGATAGTTCAAAATGGTTCAAATGGCTCTGAGTACTATGGGACTCAACTGCTGTGGTCATTAGTCCCCTAGAACTTAGAACTACTTAAACCTAACTAACCTAAGGACATCACACACATCCATGCCCGAGGCAGGAATCGAACCTGCGACTGTAGCAGTCGCACGGTCTCTCAGATAGTGTTATAAATAATTGCATCATGTGCAAACTTCTTTGGTTACTACTGATATTGACTGCCAGTTCGTAGATGTATAACAAGACCAAGAGCGGTTCCAACTCCCTTCCCTGAGGCACGCCTAAAGTTCTTTCTAGGTCTCTTGGTATCTCCACCTAAGGTACCGTGTCGTGTCCTCCCTGCCAATAAATTCCTCAGTTAACCCACAAATATCGTTTGATGCCCCATATGATAGTACTGCCATTAATTGGCGTTGCTGAGTTGTCGATTTCAGCAGACAAGTAATACTGCATCAATGTAATTGCATTGACCCATGACTTTTGAATTTCATATGAGAAAAGAGCGATTTAGGTGCCACGTGACTGATGTTTTCAGCATCCATTCTCCTGGCTTGTAGGAGATCAAGCTCTCCGAGATACACTTGAATATTCCACAATATTTTATAAAAAATAGATCTTATGGTATTGCGGATCACTTCCGTTACCCTTCATGTAGGCATATGTGGTTTATGCTGCCATCCATCTGCCGCACAAAATTTATTGTTCTTAGGGTCTACCATATATTATAAATGAAAGAGGGGCTAACACTGTTGTTTGCAAAGCATTTGGTCTGCCGAAAGTAGCACATATGTTTGGCGTAGGTAAGGCAATACAATGTGACCTGTGTTATTTTGGATTTTTCTACAATAATCAAACTCCACTCTCCAAACACAAGATATCTATGTTCTCTGAAGATATTATGGCTCCCCTGTCGATAACTTCTATGTATTGTTTGTATTTTACTGGACGGTGCAATCCTAAAGACGAAGACACCGAATTAGTTAGCATCTATCAGCATTGCAAAAGTGTATTTTGATAAACTACAAAATTCCTACACTTACCAACAGTTCGATATACACTGAAAATGGCAGGCACCTAGCGCCACACTCTGCTCCACTGTTACTGTAATAACCACACAATACATGATACTGAGGAAGCTGCTAATATCTACTTGGACAAGCATCACAACATATTATATTACTACAAGAAATTGTAGCATGTCAGTTTGTATCTCTGTGCAGTGAAGTCACGCAGTGTTGTTAAATTCAGGATTTAGTCATTGAATGACTCTTGTTACATTTAATTTCATCTTATTAAAATGATTACCAGATGTCACTGTCAAACTTATATACGTTCCACTTAAATGGATTTTCTAATTGCTAGATTTTCTTAGCGTTTTGCTTAGTTGCATCCGCTTGTGGTATGTTTGTCTCAGATCGGACCATCTCTATTTCGTATCTCCAATCCTTTTTCCCATCTGCTTCGACAGTACTATCCACAGATGCAATTTGTAAGTTAATTCTAGTTTTCAGCTGAATAACATTTCATTATTATCAACATTATCCCGTTACATTGTGGCTTGGTGATTCAGTAACCTTATTGTGGTGAAACATGTTGTTCATGAATTAATAAAGAACACTGTGCAACCTACGACTGTTTTTAATACAGGACTATTCAAAAAGAAGGAACAGATTCCAAACATTTATTACTTCCAAACTACAAAGAAAGCGAATACTTCAAATTTTTATTCATTGAATGTGCTACACGACAAATGTTAAAGAAGTGCGTCATTTCCTGCCACGAACGAAGCAAATGGTCTCCCATTATCGAATTCACAGCCTCAACAATGCGATGTCGCAGACCTTCAAGAGGGTGAGGCATAGGGGGGATAAAAAGGCGGATGTAACCCCACAGATAATGTCACAAGATGTGAGGTCTGGAGACCTGGGAGGCCACTGGAGATGAAATTCATCTTCTGCTCCTCATTTTCCAATCCAACTAACCAGTTCTCACACTTTGTGACTTTTATCTGTGGGGTTACGTGAAAAACCGCGTTTTTAGGCCAACTATCCCTGACACTCTTGAAAGTCTGCGACATCGCATTGTTGAAGCTGTGAATTCGATAACGAAAGACCAGCTGCTCTGTTTGTAATGGCAGTAAATGAGTTACCGTTTTGATATTTTTGCCGGAACACTTGGTGCTCACACTAAATGCAATAAAATTTGAGTTTTTCTCTTTCGAGGAACGTTGGAACAGTGTTTTTATCTTTTGTAGTTTGGAAGCAATAAATGTTTGAAATCTGTTCCTTCTTTTTGACTAACCCTGTATTTCTCAGTGTTAGGGTAGCTGATAGCCGTACGTCGGTAGAAAGGAAAGAAAATGACGCTCAGAGAGCTATCTCTTCATGAACTGAATTAAAATGTAAGCGGCGCTCAAAAAGTTTTCGTTTGACGGTGTTACTGCACCGTGTGTGCCGTGTAGAGCGTCTCCAATAGAGGTGTATAAGAGTCAAGGGATCGGTGTGGCATTAGTGTCTTTCCTACGTTTCGTGTGGCACATGTGCGAACGTGAACTATGGTGATGTTATAACCAAATGCCTTCAAACAGGACCAACGCAGTGAAAAACATTGTAGTGGAATGGTGCACGAAATTCCGTGCTGCTCGCGATACTACACAAGACGTCAGTAGATCTCCGAGGAGACACTCGAACACCTGCCTATAGTCCTGATTTCTCCTCACGTGATTACCGTACCTTCGGTCCATCGGAAAAGGCACTGAATGGCTGACGGTTTCAGTCCAACGAGGATGTGCAGGGGCAGCTATGGTGTTTTACGGAATGGTTATCTTCAACCTGGTGTGTCAGAGGGATGATTGGCTCAATGATCACCGCATTTTTCCAGGTTGGCATGCCGCTTCTGGAATGTATGGCCTTCGAAAGGAAACTTTCGATCGCCCATTATCTGTTGGGAGTATCGCCCCTACAATTTCGGTGTAGGAAACTAAAACAACAGGTTTTGCAGGCGGTCACCACAGTTAGACAAATACGTGTTGTGAGAAATAAAATAATAGAACAAATTCTTTGGCTGTAATATGTTGTATGATTATGACGAAAATATCCAATGTAAAATAAATAAATTGGGTAATATTTTCGAAACAGTGAACAGATATCTGAAAAATACATCACGCAAATAAGAGAGATTAATGTTTTCTAAGGCAGTTGTTCGAGAAGTACTAATAAATGACAGTGGTTTGTGGATGGTAAAAAAGAAATACTGAAATATATTTCCATGCTACGGAGATATGTCTTCTAAGAGGTGCATGGGATGTGAAAGAACAGAGAAAATCGGAAATCTTGATACAAGAAATCAATTTAAAACACGTATAAAAAATAGGAGATGCTGATTGAATATCTAGGAAAACAAGAATCGTAAGGTAAACGATATCCTACATAACTCGCTGAAGAATGGGAGCCATAACAGTCAGTAAATAGCTTAAACCGGGAAGCGAAGAGAAAGAAGAAATATTGACATCGTTCCTTCCACCATCACCACTAGCCACAAAATTTGTAAATTTTACCTCTTACTTCAATATTTCGTCTCTTTATCACTACTACACGTCCACTGAATCGCTGTTCTTTTTGAGGTATGTTTTTCTTGTTTCCCGTGTGTATGTCATATGTCTGTTCACATGCTTCATAATTTCTGAAACGCACTTGTTTTTATTTCTCGCTAATGAATCTGACGATGTAAAGCAGAGTTTGATTATGCATAAATAACTCCAGATGTTAGCAGGACTGCGCATTTTTTAATTTACGTAGATATTATTCTCCTGAGGTCGAGAATCTGTTGTCTTCAGTAGAAGTTACTTAGCGCCTTTCTTGTACTCAGGTGCTTCTTTCACGACGATCTTAGGAGGATATTGTTATGGGTTCAATAGTAGCAGTTCATGATCTTGTGTCATTCTACATGAAGCTAACGTCCGAATACAATGTCAAGAGCATGCGAATCCTCCAACAATAGGTAGAATGATAAACAGCTGTCATCCCACGTGCTACGTGTTGCTGCAACTTTTGACAAATCTTCCAGTTTCATGCATTAGTTATTTGTGTATGAGTAGTAGGGACGGCACTTGAAGCTGTATTTATAGATCTTGCATTATTCTCAATCGATTTCGGTGTTATATTAAGCCATTTGCAGGCACTTGGATAAGTAAGTATAATTATCTATAGCCATAACTTTACAAAAATCAGTGTAAAATTGTCGCAATTACTTTTAAAAGTATACCACACAATAGTTCTATTCATCTAAAACATTGGAGGTTTTGTATGTACTTGTGACCAGTTACCTGTTACAACCTTAACAATAGACCACACACATTTCTATGATGAGAAAGTCGAAGTCGGTGTCACTGCATAACGTGACATCTATCCTAACACCACACTACTTTCAGTATCTCGTTTCCTAATCTCATTCCATAATCATTACCTGATTTAACCTTTAATCCACGAGCTGCGGTCTCTCAGACTGCGCCAATATTTTCGAACTCTCTCTCCGAGGTAAATTCTGCCGGAATTCTTCTACATCCCCCAATTAAATCTCCAACCCTAATATGTTTTAGTTTCGGTTGCATTAACCCCTTGTTTGTTTGCTGTTCATATGAGTTATTGACATATTTTGTGATCTCTCGGAGCCGGCCGCGGTGGTCTCGCGGTTCTAGGCGCGCAGTCCGGAACCGTGCGACTGCTACGGTCGCAGGTTCGAATCCTGCCTCGGGCATGGATGTGTGTGATGTTCTTAGGTTAGTTAGGTTTAAGTAGTTCTATGTTCTAGGGGACTAATGACCACAGCAGTTGAGTCCCATAGTGCTCGGAGCCATTTGATCTCTCGGACGGCACCTAGTGAACTATACACCTGTTTTCTTCAGTACAGTACGAGATGTCATCACAGCAATGTGTCATTTTTAATAATCCTAAGTCTGGTAGAATTGTTTGTGAGTGGATGGAGGAAGATATCAGTGATATAGATCTAGAAACAACCGGAAAAGACGACAGCTTTGCAGTAACCAGTGATTACAGAGTCAGTCATATACTGAAATTCATGGCAGTTGTGATGCGACCTCCGTTTCTCCAATAAAATACCCAAGGTGTTACACGAAATCAATTGTGCTCTCTGTGATCATAAAGAAAGCTGTGGATCGCAGCACTGAATGCCAATTTCGTAGACTCTTTTTGTACTGGAATGGGGGTCGGAAACTTTAAATAGAGAGATAAAAATGGGGTTTATATATGAATATGCACAAAATATTCTGTCAAAAACAATTTTTTTATTCAATGAAAAGCATATATTGACAATAATATTCCCTAAGTTTGACTATCACTCTGGGTTTTCCTTGGTATTAATTCGTATTAAATTGGTCACCCTCTTAAATACATTGTGCAACGTGATCTGACTAAAAAACTAACAAAAAGGAATGCCATCGAGTTATAGGAAGAAACGTAGCCAACTCGCAACAGTTTATGATTGCATCACAATGGCACGGAGCTGAACGCATTTATTGAATTAAGGCCCTATATTATATCGAGCTGCGGCATGACCAACACGACGGTGAAAGCTACTGCTCCTTACTGATTATAGCTCCCGCATCGTCGGTTGGCTATTGCTGCAGCTATGAAACCTGCCTTTTCACTTGGACTGATATCTGCCTTAATACTTCTCTCTGTGAACTGCTCTGGTATCGTACCGTGTGTAAGATCAGCTGCTTGCCCACTGGGAAGCTATAGAAAGTTTTACTATAATAACGCGAGAATAAAGAGAATTTAAAATGCCCAACTGCTCTCAGAGCTTCTCAATTTCCGCACTCTGCTTGCAGAGCGACGAAAAAATAGGGCTCCCAGAGACGCGCTGGTACATCTACTCCATAATCAGCTGATCAGCTGGAGTCTCTGTCTTTCTATATTGTGCACAAGATGGCGCACACAGAGCCACGTCCTCCCTGATGATCACGTAGACGGCTTAGACCCAACAACACTTTTACGCAAAACTCTTAACTCCGCTACTGCAAAATAATAGCTGAAGGCCTTTCCTGACCGTCACAGAGCCCATCTCTAAACGAGTGCCCCCTTCCTATTTCGAGTCGTACAGCCTTCCGCCATTCCGTGCTGGTCTATGTAGCAACTGACAGGTAATTTCCAGCAAAACTCCCTCTCCTGCCTAACGTCTTTTTTTTTTATTCTTAACCCTGGACTTCGTCTGTGTTAGAGGCGTTTCACCGCAACAGGTTTCTCTTCCCACTCCACCTTCCGCGAAGACCCTCACAGCAGGAGCCCGCATAAACGTGTACTGCTTAGAGATCGCTTTCACCCGGCAGGTCTGCGTCTCCTGCTGTGCCACTGACTCCGAAGGGCGGCCGCCACCCCTCAATGAACACCACGCTGAGGGAATTTGGAACACGGCTCTCCGCTTCACAGTCCAACACAGTGATCACTCAACCACGAAGCCGCTATCAATCCGAGGAAGCCCGTACAAAAATGCTGTTCCGTCCTTAAGCTAGGAAAGGAACACCCATTAGTTCCTATTACACTCCTGGAAATTGAAATAAGAACAGCGTGAATTCATTGTCCCAGGAAGGGGAAACTTTATTGACACATTCCTGGGGTCAGATACATCACATGATCACACTGACAGAACCACAGGCACATAGACACAGGCAACAGAGCATGCACAATGTCGGCACTAGTACAGTGTATATCCACCTTTGGCAGCAATGCAGGCTGCTATTCTCCCATGGACACGATCGTAGAGATGCTGGATGTAGTCCTGTGGAACGGCTTGCCATGCCATTTCCACCTGGCACCTCAGTTGGACCAGCGTTCGTGCTGGACGTGCAGACCGCGTGAGACGACGCTTCATTCAGTCCGAAACATGCTCAATGGGGGACAGATCCGGAGATCTTGCTGGCCAGGGTAGTTGACTTACACCTTCTAGAGCACGTTGGGTGGCACGGGATACATGTGGACGTGCATTGTCCTGTTGGAACAGCAAGTTCCCTTGCCGGTCTAGGAATGGAAGAACGATGGGATCGATGACGGTTTGGATGTACCGTGCACTATTCAGTGTCCCCTCGACGATCACCAGAGGTGTACGGCCAGTGTAGGAGATCGCTCCCCACACCATGATGCCGGGTGTTGGCCCTGTGTGCCTCGGTCGTATGCAGTCCTGATTGTGGCGCTCACCTGCACGGCGCCAAACACGCATACGACCATCATTGGCACCAAGGCAGAAGCGACTCTCATCGCTGAAGACGACACGTCTCCATTCGTCCCTCCATTCACGCCTGTCGCGACACCACTGGAGGCGGGCTGCACTATGTTGGGGCGTGAGCGGAAGACGGCCTAACGGTGTGGGGACCGTAGTCCAGCTTCATGGAGACGGTTGCGAATGGTCCTCGCCGACACCCCAGGAGCAACAGTGTCCATAATTTGCTGGGAAGTGGCGGTGCGGTCCCCTACGGCACTGCGTAGGATCCTACGGTCTTGGCGTGCATCCGTGCGTCGCTGCGGTCCGGTCCCAGGTCGACGGGCACGTGCACCTTCCGCCGACCACTGGCGACAACATCGGTGTAGTGTGGAGACCTCACGCCCCACGTGTTGAGCAATTCGGCGGTACGTCCACCAGGCCTCCCGCATGCCCACTATACGCCCTCACTCAAAGTCCGTCAACTGCACATACGGTTCACGTCCACGCTGTCGCGGCATGCTACCAGTGTTAAAGACTGCGATGGAGCTCCGTATGTCACGGCAAACTGGCTGACACTGACGGCGGCGGTGCACAAATGCTGCGCAGCTAGCGCCATTCGACGTCTAACACCGTGGTTCCTGGTGTGTCCGCTGTGCCGTGCTTGTGATCATTGCTTGTACAGCCCTCTCGCAGTGTCCGGAGCAAGTATGGTGGGTCTGACACACCGGTGTCAATGTGTTCTTTTTTCCATTTCCAGGAGTGTATAATTTCAACTATCGTGGGTAGGTGGTTTCTTTATAAACGTCAGACACTGCGAAAAGAACAATCACTTTAATGGAGATATCTTCAAGGGATATCACTCTGTAAGGGCATAATTGATTGGGACAAAGATTAATGATGCAATGGCTAACGATGTGGATGGCGGCAATCAGGGATAGGTACGTACTGAATAAATGGCTAGTTTTCTCTATGCAAATCACCGTGAACATACTGGTCTGCCTGACAAAATATCATCGAGACTGGTTACTCAACTGATTGGCAGCAAAATGAAACTATTTGCATGATCAGCAAGCTATTTCTCTATTATTCACTCGTGACACAGCGAAATGCCAATTATATTTTTCACACAACAGTCAAGATGTCTATTAAGCCAAACACGGAATCGAAAAACTGATCGGAATTACCTATCAGAGAGTGAAATTATTTGCGCACACAGGAAGGAAAGAAAGGAGAGCAGTGCAGCTACATATTACATGACTCACATATTCCATTCACACATAGTGCATAAGCACCTAAGATACTAAATACCATGGTCACCTTGAACAAAGGAGAAAGTACAGTAGCCCTTTCAGGAGTTGAACGCACAATTAAGCATTTTTGGTCTTGCCTCATTTATTTCCTTGCGAATTATGCTACGGAGCTCAGCCCAGCACTGCACAGTTGTAGTTGGACAGTTTAGACATGTTGGTTGCTTTTTAGTTGCATTACTCATCACTGGATGGCACAAGCAGTCGCCGAACTTGTAGTTAGAGTTAAGATGGCGGCCAGGAAGCCTATGTTGAATTGTTTATCTCTGTTGTTCAAAATGGTTCAAATGGCTCTGAGCACCATGGGACTTAACATCTATGGTCATCAGTCCCCTAGAACTATTTAAACCTAACTAAACTAAGGACATCACACTACACCCAGGCATCACGAGGATCTCTGTTGTTATTTTAGAAGTTGGTGTAGATCATTTTCATGGGATAAATCTACTTTAAATAGATCGTCTTATGTAAATATCTCATTAATAAAATGTTTATTGGAAAATTAATGGAGATATAGAGTGAAACATTAGGACATGAACAGTAGTGCATATTGGGTGTACTGTCAAATTTCACGGCAGTATAATGTTGTCAAATGGTTAAAATGGGTCTGATCACTAAGGGGCTTAACTTCCAAGGGCATCAGTCCCCCAGAACTTAGAACTATTTAAATCTAGATGAAAATTTTGAAGATGCATCCACTTTGGAGTACAAGAATATGTCTCGCAACAACACTAAAATGAAAATCTGTATAACGGAAACCAACAAGAACAACATAAGCAACAGAAGAAGAAACAAAACGTACATGTTCTGGCTACAGCTGCAACATAAAATGCTGAAGAATGTAGTCGATGACACATTTGGGGAAAGAAGACTTTTCTCAGGTGGCATCACCTTATGAAGATCAAATAGAGCAGTACACCTTACCACTTACATTACCTGCTTACATTAAAGCATAGATTTTGTGTGTTTAGGATATTGTTCAAGAATTGATTCATTTAATTTGTTTCAGGAAGTTGTTGAAGTTACAAATCTAGAATCTAATTTCCTAAGTTATTTAAATGAATAAGAAGGTGCAGCCTACTCAGATATTTACTAAAAGACTAAAGCAGGACAACAATTAGGAACAAATTCACAGGATATCAAGAACTTTTCACTCTGCGCATCAACTGTATGCAACTGCAATCAATCAATGGAAGAAACTGACGTATCTGATCAGGAGATGTATTTGTGTGGTATATATAAAAACTAAAAAGTAGAACTTGAAGGTAAATTAACATCTGATGGATATGGCGGGTGTGAATTTAGTATAGAAATGACAGTGAAGCAAACAAAGTTGTAACGAGAGACATTCATATTGTACTAACATTCCAGATGGCCATTAAAGTATACCTCGTTACAGAGAATACCTCGTTACAGCATGAAGTGAAAGGACTCGCAGGGAGTCATAATAATTGTGAAGCGGAAGGAGAGGAACATTTAATTGTAGTTGAAACAAAGAGATAAAAATAATCATGTTCGCCATGCACAGATAGGGGTGGGACAAATTTGATCAATGGCCTGTTGTTGATGATTTTAAACTATGACAGAATTGGCCACTAAGCCTATTGAAAAAGGCATACAAGAACAAAATGTGGTAGCGGTGATGTGTACCTTCATTTACTAAAAGTTTCCAACTGTTTTCGCCTGTATCACAAAAGGAAATGAGAACGAAAAATTGACATAGATTATGTATATCATAGAAAAATTTGCGGTTAAGGCCCAGCAAGAACAATTATGCGGTTGCCAAATGTTTCGAAGTTAGTTTTCATTTCTATAATGAATTACTGACTGCTTTTTTACGTCCTAAAAGTTCCTGTTTAAAAAAATTATACATAAAGTACAACCTTGGGTCTGAAAGGGGTAGGTTATGAGAGGCACGTACATGTTAGCAGCATCAGTCTTTACCGGAGCTCTCAAGCAAAATCTCCAGACCGCGTCCGTAATAACATAACTATGCAAAACAAAGAGCGGCTCATTAATTAAAAGCACGACCACGTACGACAGAAGCGTGGCCACAGTGCTCGGTTTTCTAGATACATTGAGCAAAGGTGGAAAGGGACCAGTCCGCAATCTGCACAAAAATGAACACCAAATGTGGGCACATATCAACACAGGGACGCTTATCTGATCTCGACAAGCAGATTATTTCAGGGAGAGAAAAGTATGGAAGATGAAAAAGTGCTCATGGCTCCTAAGGTATACGTTGTACAACAGAATTTTACTATACTTTTGCCTTCTAATGTTCTTTCCTGTCATATCCCTGAATACTGACCGATCTTCCTAGGATACTCTGTGAAAGATTTGGTTTCATAACTTCCTATCTGACGCATTATGTGGGTTGACATAAACAGTTGGTGGGTTGGTTGATTCGGGGGAGGGGACCAAACAGCGTGGTCATTGGCCCCATCGGATAAGAGGAGGATGGGAAGGAAGTCGACCGTGCCCTTTCAGAGGTACCGTGGCGGCATTTACCAGAAGTGATTTAGGGAAATCACGGAAAACCTAAATCAGGATGGTCGGACGCGGGTTTTGAAGCGTCGTCCTCCCGAATTCGAGTCCACAGTGCTACCCATTGCGCCACCTCGCTCGGTGACATATACAGTACAGTGCAGAGGCATACTTTTACATCTTTCTTCCGTTATTAATAAGGAGTTTTCTTACGTTGGTAACAGAATAAAAAATATTCTCATACGGGAAATCTTCTCTAGGGACGACTGTGGTTTTGGTTTTGGAAGACGTACAGTTTTCTTTACAGGTATCTTCTTACGTGAAGTGCAAAACACCCCAAGTTCTGGGAGTATTTTCAAATTAATTTTTAGTTATCAATTTTGTCCGTCACCATTTTCACAAATCTTAGTTACGACATTAGGAAGAAGTCAAATGTCGTGCGTTCGAGTCCCGGTATGGCACACAGTTTTAATCTGCCATAGACTTTAGTATCAGTAAACACCCAGATAAAGAGTAAAAATTAAGTCTGGAAACAATCCCCCAGCCCGTGGCTACGCTACGTCTCCGCAGTATGATTTCTTCCAGGAGTATTAGACCTGTAAGTTTCGCAGGAGAACTTCGGTGAATTTTGGAGCGTAGGATATGGGATACTGGTGGAAGCATATCTGCGAGAACGGGCCAGGTTGTTGAAGAGTCTCACGAAAGGCAAAGGTCTCCCGTTCGAACCCTAATCCGGCATACTTTTAATCTGCTACGAAGTTTGATACAGCGTTTGCATACCCATTCGCTGCGCAAGAGTATGATTGTGGCCCGATCCGTAGTACGAGTGCGTGCTGAAAAGTAATGCTACTGAATTGTTTAAATGAAAACTCTTACAGCTTTTCAAATAAAACAATGTTTATTAACATTCTACATCTTTATTCTTCATGTCTACATATTCATTACTCAACATAATCACCCTGGCGACGAACACGTTTCGCCCAGCGAGAGACCAGTATCTTTATCTGTCACTCTGGAATGTTTGACTTTGTTGACGGAGTCACTGTCTCACTTCTACTTGAACACCTTCATCGCTATGAAAGTGAAGTATTCCAAGAGGTTCTTTACGTTTCGGAAACAGGTTAAAATAGCACAGGGCGCAGTTGTGACTGTATAGAGGCTGACCGATGCCAATGAACCAAGGCGTCGTATTATTGCAAATGCAGCCGCGCTCCTGTGTGGTTTGACACTGTCTTGATGTGGAAGAGGGTGCTCCATGAGTGGACGAACTCTTAAAAATCAAATCTCGATTACAGGAGACTATTTCTCAGCCGGCGACTTTGTTACGTTACACATCAGTATAATACGCGCTACAATTCGGAGTCCTCTATTGGGAGAAGGCTGCAACTCGTACGTAAACATGGACGTAGTTGTGGAGTGTTAACAATGTTTTTTTTAAGAACTTTGAAGGATTTTCACATAAAAATTAAGAGGCATTACTTTTCAGCAGGCATTCGTAGATGTTGGCGGTAACGACGTATCGTGTAAAGTATCGTCGGTAATTATATAGCCCGGGTATTTTTGGAAGTGGTAGATCTTTGCAGCATGGCGGCTGATTTGTACAGAAACAGTCATTCAGTTCGTCATCTGAGAACTCTGAAACACTTTGTCGGTAATTATATAGCCCGGGTATTTTTGGAAGTGATAGATCTTTGCAGCATGGCGGCTGATTTGTACAGAAACAGTCCTTCAGTTCGTCATCTGAGAACTCTGAAACACTTTGTGATGTGCTTTTCTAACACTCATCCTACGAAGGGACTTCCACAAAACCGCGGATGTTGTATCGCTGCACACACATAAAAGAGCGTCCCCGGTTCTCGCATTGCGAAAGAATTGCTTTACCCTGTTTCGCCGCTTTATGTGTTATTCATATAGTACTTGATTCTCTGTTGCTTTACAGTGTCTATGATCAGCATGACTGCAGCGACTTTCTCGGGTTTTCGCCGCAGGACTATGGGAAATACACTCCTCACAGTTGATTCCATTACGTATTGTGCTACGTCTCGCATCACTAGTGAAGTAACGGACTAGCGATCAAGTTGGAGTGTAGAGTCTGTGAGTATGGAAATAAACCATCAGGATTTCGGAAAACTGTCATCCACTTAATTCCGAAGACAGAAAGGGCAGGTGAGTGCGAGAACCACTGCACAATCAGCTTGAAACAGCACTATTTGTACCGTTTCATTACTATTATAATTTTTATGCCTATTGCATTCGTCAGACCTTCGGAGGAGGAATGAACCAACTGTTTTCACTTTTTTAACTGTCGTATTCCCTTTACTAATCCTTCTCTCACTCCCAAATGTTCCTTTAATTTGTGGGCATGAGTGTACCGCAGGTCTAAATTGTCGCGCAGGCAAGCCACATACGATTGGCAGACTCTATAGCAGCCTAACGTTTCGGGCAAGTTTAGCAAAGATGAAAAGTTGGGTGGGGGGGGGGAGGTTGAGGGTAGAGGCAGGTATAAGAAGGTGCTCGGATTTTTTAGTGTCATGGTTGGCCACGGTCACAGGTCTCCTTCCCCCACCACTTGTTTTGATCTGAGAACCGTTGTGTGAAATCCGTTATGTTTAAGGCATTCGTTCTTAGGAGGAGTAAGTGTGCTGTAACAACATAAAGAAGTCTTCCACGCCGTAAAGATGTGGGTATCAGGATATGTCGTTTAGTAATAAACCAATAATTCTATCTCCGTCAAGTTCGTGGTTGTTAGGGAAGTCAGAGTTCATTGTCTTTCCTCATTTCTGTAATTTGGGGAGTATAAAGTGTAGAGTGATAAAGAGTTCCTTTTGGGCTCCTTTGAGTTACCATATTCTGCCTAAGTGCTAACTGTTCTGATTAGTCCACGTCTATTATTTGTGGAGAACGCAAATAGTTCATGGTAGATTTTTAGTAATATTTCTGAGAAATTGGAGGGCTTCCCTGTGTGATAGAGACGGCAGCTTTTATTTTCCACGCTCGGCACATATTCGCGTCAGCACGAACAATGTGGTTCAGTTAGAGTGATGTTGTGGTCTTCAGTCCTGAGACCGGTTTGATGCAGCTGTCCATGCTTCTCTTTCCTGTGCAAGCTTCTTCATCTCCCAGTACCTTCTGCAACCTACATCCTTCTGAATCAGTTTAGTGTATTCCTCTCTTGATTCCTCTCTTGGCCTCCCTCTACGATTTTTACCCTCCACTCAGCCCTCCAATACTAAATTGGCGATCCCTTGATGCCTCAGAACATGTCCTGCCAACCGATCCCTTCATCTAGTCAAGTTGTGCCACAAACTTCTCTTCTCCCCAATCCTATTCAGTACCTCCATATTGGTTATATGATCTACCCATCTAATCTTCAGCATTCTTCTGTAGCACCACATTTCGAAAGCTTCTATTCTATCCTTTTCCAAACTAGTTATCGTCCATGTTTCACTTCCATACATGGCTACGCTCCATACAAATACTTTCAGAAACGACTTCCTGACACTTAAATCTATACTCGATGTTAACAAACTTCTCTTCTTCAGAAACGCTTTCCTTGCCATTGCCAGTCTACATTTTATATCCTCTCTACTTCGACCATCATCAGTGATTTTGCTTCCCATGTAGTAAATCTCCTTTACTACTTTAAGTGTCTCATTTCCTAATCTAATTCCCTCAGCATCACCCGACTTAATTCGACTACATTCCATTATCCTCGTTTTGCTTTTGTTGATGTTCATCTTATACCCTTGTTTCAAGACACTGTTGTTATAGCTCTTTAAATCCCGTGTTAAATTCTGAGAAGATTCGTGGTAATTTTTATGTTATTTCTTTAATACTAGAAGGTCAAATTGTCTCTCCATCTCGTCACGTGGACACAATCTCGTGGCTAGCGAGGGGTATTGGCCCCTACAATAGCCTCGGGTTAAGTACGTGTTGAACAATCGTACAAATCCCGTTTGATTGATTAAGCGATGCCCATGACATCATAGAGTAAACCGTAGACTACGCTTAATGAGGCTGTGTGCAATTAGTACGGGCTTCAACCACTCACATCCCAACCTGTGAGCGCTTGTTTAAGATATGAGATGTTCACGGATATGAAATTCAGAACCCAAGATTACTGTAAATTTTTTTCTTGCTTCGGTTCATACTACCACCTCTCAAAATACGGAAAGCAAGCAGCTCTCAGTAGAAAAGATTTCTTTCACAATATTGAAGGTGAAGAAGTGCTTATGGTTTTCAGTGCACGCCTTTTCGAGCCAAAGTTTACTGCACTTTTTTTCGTTCGAATGATTGTGAGAAGTGTCAGGCCATCCCTGACGTGCTTCTCCTCACTTTTTCCCTCTTTTGTGATAAGAAAATGCTACTAATAATTCGACAAATCACTTTCCGATCGATCGAGCCTTTCTCCGATTTAGTGAGGTCAGATCATCTTCTTCTTATCTAATTAACAATATTGGCTTACGTAGAGGTTGGTTCCCCCCTGTGAAACTCAGTTCTTGGCGATCGGTGAGGGCGCAGCCAACCTCTGGGTTACGTTTAGCGAAAGAGTGAACGCAGGGCAACGCAGGGAGACATGGCAGATGCACTTAGGCTTGGCATCCTAAAGGAAGTAATTCCGGACTTACACTCGAATCATTCAGCACCGTAGCGTGTCTTCCCAGCAAAGGAGATACCTATATTTATTGGATGGCATTCGTACGAAAACACGGCCTGTTTTTCAAGCTCAGTTGGACATCCAACGAAATTCCCAAATGATGTGACTGAGAAGACTCATATCTAGACATTCATATCTTGTCCTCTTGTCTGAAAGCAAGGAAAATGTTCTGAAAGCTGTCTTGTGTGTATTTTTTTACCACCAGGTGCAGAGGTGATTGGCAGGAAATTGGAAATTTGTAGTAAGTTCTATCGGACCAGACTGCTGAGGTCATCGGTCTCTAGGCTTACACACTACTTAATCTAATTTGAACTAACCTACGCTAAGGACAATACACACACCCATGCCCAAGGGATGACTTGAACATCCGCGGGAGAAGCCGCGCGAGCCGTGGCATGGCTCCTTACACCGCACGGCTACCACGAGCGGCCATTGAATAAATTCGCCACCCATAGGAAAATCTAACGTCCTGAGAACGTTTGAAAAACCAGTGTGCCGTTTCAATATTTTTCCGTGCTAAGACCACCGGTAATTGTCTGGCTGAAGAAAATGCGTTCCTGACGGAGACCCGAGGTCAATAATTTTCAGTAGCGAGCAGGCCGACAGACATCGTATTGGAGGCTACGCTTTTGCAATGCATGATGAAAGTAAAAGAACAAGTACTATTGACAGAAGCTGTGAAAAATCTTGTTATTGGCGAGCGAAGTGTTTAAGCGCGAAAATACACGCAGAGCCGCTGCCGGGAGCACAGTGTCTTCACTCAATGGACAGACGACTTCTTAGCGAGGCGTTTTGCATATACCTTGCGTGTTCAGTTAGAGAGCAAATTTCTTAGGCAGACCTCTTGACCAGACTTCTGCAGACACCACCTCAGATTTCACATGCAGACGGACGTGCTCTATGAGAGTGAGGCGTAGGCAATACCTGCAACTAGCTTGCTAGCAGTCAGGTTTCCGGTGACGTGCATCTACACGTTTGCATTCATCTCGTCTGCTCACAGTTATAGTGAGACCGCACAGCAGCTTCTGTAGATTAGGTCCAATAGAGCTAGAGCGTTGTAGAATCAAGTTTGTGGTAAGGTCTTATGAGACCAAACTGCTGAAGTCATCGGTCCCTAAGCCTACACACTACATAATCTAACTTAAACTAACTTACGCTAAGGACAAGACACACACCCATGCCCGAGGGACGACTCGAACCTCCTAAGGGGGGAGCCCCACGAACCGTGACAAGTCGCATCAGCCGCGCGTCTACCCCTTGTGCCTTGTCTCGAATATATTCTCCCTAAACTGAATTCACATCATATTGCACGTGCAATTCTTTTTATTTTTCTCTATCATGCAATGCCATTTCGCTTAAAGAATCTGTTAGGAAGTGGTTAATCATTGTTGTACGTATCCTTTCTTAGCCTTCTCAAAACCTTATCGTATTTCTTTTCGCAACTGAACTGCCGTTACATGGGAAATTCCTTGAAGTACGTGTAATGAAATGTAATGAAGTCTATCAGTTTTTGCACACACAATAACACTTAAAAATATGGGGGTATACCTGGACCATTCAGTTAATCAGTAAATGCCTCTCACGAAATTATTCAGTTTAATAATATTCCGGAGTATCGGAGATCCCCGCACGAAGATGAAGAACGCAAGAGCAGAGAGGGCTGTGAGACGACGTCAGCAAATAGCACGCTGACCAAGACGTCAGCACGACAGGAGCAGCCTCTACCCGAAGAGAATATAAGCACCGCTCCTGCCAACCTCGGCTGGTCAGTAGAAGATGGACACTAGTGGAGCTGTTGTTAATGATCCATAGGAACTTGTGTATGATAAGTGGCATGGACATTCTATATAGCGAAAGACATTGATTGTTTGCATATCGCCAATCGCTTGCTACGCATTCTTGTAAACCAAAGATAAGTATTGTCAATGTGCTTTATTGTACTAAAAAACTTTATTTTGATTTGTTTCAATTTTTGTATAACTGTCGGTGAAAGCAGCATCCTTTAGGCACCCTATAAGAGACGACTGGGAACGGCACCACAGATAATTGTAGAAATGTCCGTACTTGAAGTTCAATGCTAGGGCCATCTTCTTAGTAAAACTGCGTTGAATCAAACTTCGTTGCGGAACTTCTTTGGGAATTTCCACATGGAGCGATATGCTTTTTCAGTACGCCGAGTTGATACACATCTGCAAGCTCACAGGTAGCATTTGCACACAATGGAGAATGCTGCCAAGGATTCCCAGCGATGTTGTGTGAAGCAGTTACGATTTCGCAAAAAGTGGCGGTCTCATTGAAGATTAGTATTGAGTAAAGGAGATTTGATAATGCACTGAGGAAACAGTGATTGGACTTCTTCCCAAATAAGGGTAGCTGCTGACGCCAATATTTAACATTATCTTTGTTTCAGCTTTCACTACCGTTTTGAGGATCCTGCTCCATTCCACACCGATTTACCTACTTTCACTCTAGCGCTGATAACTTTGTGGACATTCCATTCACGTGTGTGATAACACGGAATGTTATAGTGAGTGTGATACCGCAAATGTGGTACTGTATAAAAATTTTTGTTCAATTTTTTTTATTAGCTAATGAAAGAAGTCAAACCAAATTAGGAACAGTATTAGCGATAAAATCAATTAGAAGTCGTGGAGGCAGAGCATGGTAAGGGAGAAACTGCTGTAGACAGAGAACAGGCGAGTCTCCAACTGAACAGTTAGCCCTGATTAGCAGTGTAACGGAGACAGAAAAAACGGACTTCTTAGTGCCATTTGGTGATAGTGAAAGCGTCATTGAGGAAGGAGACATGAAGGCATCGCAAAACGCTTATGCAATCGTAACGATCAGACATTATGAAGTAGAGGAGAGTGGCGCAGAAATACCACCGCACAAACAGATACTCAGTTGGGTCCGGCCAGTCCACAAGCCAGAAGATCACCAGAACCGAAGGATATTAACCTGATGCTCTAGAACTGCAAATAAATATGGATGAGGAGGCGTATCAGGATTGGGAAGAAGAAACGAAGAAATCAAACAAAGATATTTCTTAGAAGTTTGGAACAGGCAATAAAAGATGCAAGGGAAGAAGGAAGAAATGGTATGCAAGAAACTCACAAAGATCCAACGAAATTAAGAAAACAGATACAACAAGAATAAAACCCCTAACTTACAGGCAGATGTCGGCAGTGTACAAGAGCCGGTCGGTGTGGCCGTGCGGTTCTAGTGAGTTACGTACCCGTCATCTTCTGGCGAAGTGTCGGGATGCTGCTGCCCTCATCTTTTACTTTCCCCTCTTTGAGGAAGTGTGAGTGAAAGTTTTTAGCCTTTCGGCTTTTACTCCCCTGTGTACGTGTGTGTATCTTTTTGTCTGTACTTTTTTGGTGTCTCTGATATGTGATGATTGTTCTGTATGTGTCTGGTATTTGCCTGGGGTTGCGAGATGTTTGGAGTTATATGGGCAAGGAGCGGGAGTTGGGATTTGTTATTGGGATTTTCTCTTCAACTTAATCGTCGAAGATCGTCATAGGGCGCTTGTGCTTATGGCGCGACATGTCATACCGACCTGGGGAGTGGATGAGGGCGTTTACCGATCTCGAAGAACCCTCATAGAAGGCCCTCGCCAGATCCTGGAAACGCTCTCTCAGTAGTGGGATTTCGGCTGCAGCGTGCAGATCGTCTGTGGGGAATCCCAGGGGTAAATGCAGCGCCCTCCTGAGGGCGCGGTTCTGCAGCCTCTGGAGTTTGTTC
The DNA here is from genome assembly GCF_023897955.1 of Schistocerca gregaria. Lineage (NCBI taxonomy): Eukaryota > Metazoa > Arthropoda > Insecta > Orthoptera > Acrididae > Schistocerca > Schistocerca gregaria. Next base: position 148,701,840 of record NC_064925.1, read on the forward strand.
AGGTGCTCCTTTGGCTCGTATCCTCAGACAGGGCATGCATATTACATTACTGGCTGGATCAGGGCCTGGTATACATTTACTGCTACTGGGCAGGGAAGGAAGCTGGTTGTGTTCAGGATAGGGTATAGGATGGACATTCTGGCGCAGAACTTCCTGTGGACCTCGTCTATGTGGGGTTTCCACGTAAGACGAGAGTGCAAGGTTACGCCAGGGGCGTTGGGTTCCGTTTATGTGAAGGCAGAGGAGGGGACGTTGAGGAGGTTCGCGCCTTCCGAGCCTGCGGGTAATCAGCATTGCCTGCGTCTTTTCTGAGTTGACGGTGATGCGCCAGCGACGGGCCCAGTTTTCTGTGTCCTCTGAAACCCTTTGTAGCCTACGGATGACCAGGTCCTTGATTGCATTTCTCGTGTAGAAGGCTGTGTCGTCCGTGTACTGCGCAGTGTGCACCAGTGGGAGGGGGGGGGGGGGGGGGCGTTGGAGTGTTCGCAGTGTACAAGCTGTATAAAACGGGAACCAGGACCGATCCCTGTGGCACCCCCGCACAAATACACCTTTTGGTGGAGGTAGCAGTTTCTACTTTGACAGAGAAAGTCCTCTTCGTGAGATAGCTTTTAATCAGCTGAACTATGCTCACAGGAAACTCTTGTGTGTACGACTTGTAGAGTAGACCTCTATGCCATACTGAGTCAAAGGCTTTGGCTACGTCTAGTAGCACTATCCCGCAGTAGCCTCTGTGGTTGAAGCCCTCTGTGGCTGCTTCAACCACTCTCATGACCTGTTGTGAGGCAGAGTGGTTTTGCCGGAACCCGAATTGAAAATCCTGCAGAATTTTCTCTCTGGTAATATGTTCTTGTATGGGTTGTCTTAGCAGGAGGCGTTCATAGATCTTGCTGAGGGTTGGCCAGAGGCTAATCAGCCTGTAGTGCTGCGGGAATAGAGGGTTTTTCCCTGGTTTGTGTATCGCGACTACTTCCGCATGTTTCCAGCAAGCTGGGAACTCGCGGGAACGAGTACTCTCGTTGAGGACGTTCGCGAGGTGTGTGATCGCTGTGGGTGGGAGTTTTTTGACTAATTGGTTTTTGGCACTATCGTGCCCTGGCGCCTTTTTTGTAGGGATGGACTTGATTACTCTTGCTACGTCCTCAGGGGCAAAAAGTGTGGATTCGTCCTCTGGGTCCTCCTCAGCATTGAGGAAGACAGCCACTTGACGACTGACCACCTATTCATGCTCTTCATGTCGGGATGCTGCGTTCTGCATATCTATAAAGCTGCTTGGCCGTCGCCCGCTACTGTAGGCCGGCCAGTCACGTTCCTGCGGATGGGGGGTACCACGTCGGTAGTGCTGGGGAGGGGGGGGGGGGGGGAGGCGGTTAGGCCGCGGCACGGCCGTCCTCGTGTCAGCGGCTATCCAGTCTGTCTGCGGACGCCTCTGCTTTCAGATCGGAGCGTTCCTGACGTGTTACATCAACTGCGGGATTCCATGCTGCACTGAGCTGAAAACCGCTATCCCTGTTTACTAAATTGTTGTGCAGACGCATCTCCACTGCCTCTTTGAAGATCGAGTTCCAGAAACCGTTGGCGCTGCACAGCGTCTTCGTTTTTTCTAATTCGAAGATGTGTCCCTCGATAATGCTACGTTCTGCTACCGCGGACTTGTTTGTGTATCCTAGTAGTACGTTCCTGATGTGTTCAGTACATGGTTGGGAGATACATCGTTGTCTCTGCCAGATCAGACATTTACACGGAATACTGTAAATGCCCGGCGTCTGCAACCCCAGTTGGTTTTTGGTTGAGCCAAGTATATCTCTGAATTTTTTCGGTGCGCAAAAGATGGTCGTTATTTCGAGCTTCTTTAATATTCTTGCAATCTTGGCTGTTGGCGGTCCACCAAAGGGCAGAGACCCCGCACGTTTCGATTCGTCTTCTTCTGGTTTCTCCTCCCGCCTCTTGTCTGCACACAAGGCGTTGCTTACTTGTGTGTCGATGTAGCCATTCTTACCAGGTTACCAAGATTGTGAGGTCCACAAACGACACACACACAACAGGCAAAGGGGCCAAAGGTCGCCCCCCACATATGCAGACAAAACACCACCAACCCAACCAGTCACACAAGAAAACAGCACACAACGACACACATGGACAAGGCCTGGGTAAAACCAAAACCGAACACACCAAGGGAAACATAGGCAGAAGTGGATTCTCCTCCGAGAAGGCACGAAATCGTGGCCCATCACCACAAGACCAAACAGTCACTAGAACAACACCAAGAAACACGCAACAACAACAACCAGGTCCACCAAGACAGAGAAAGCTGTAGGGACCCCCACACATAGCGCCCCCTCCACCCCAATGGATCATCAGTTGTTAGGCGTTAGTGTGTAGATCATGAACCTCGCCATGGAAATGATGAAGGAATTCAGTGAAGCCCAGAAGCAGAACTCACAGATCCCCGTTGCCCTTCAGGCAACAGTCCAGCACCCGCTCCCCTCTGCGACTTCCTCAGTAGTTTCAAAACCCCATCATGGTTAGACGTCCTAATATCCAAGGCCTGACAATGTGAACTTTAACGCAGACTATGAGCGATACCGAGAAACTGTCGCCTCTGATTTCGCTCGCGCTCCGCCACCTGCTGCAGAAACAGTAGAACAAGCGTACAAGACCTAACAGGTACCATCTTGCAGGCAGCAAAAGAGGCCACCCCTCCACATAGGTATGGCCCGCTGCTGCCAATAAAGCTCCCAGAACAATTTCTAACTCAAATTCGACACAAGAATAGAGTGGCAAAAGAGTGGAAGATGACCAGAAATCAGGCCACCAGGAGGGTGCTCAATCGTCTACAGAGAGAGCTGAAGGTAGCGCTCAAAACGGTTCAAATGGCTCTGACCACTATGGGACTTACCTTCTGTGGTGATCACTACTTCAGCCTAACTAACCTAAGGACATCACACACATACATGCGCGAGGCAGGATTCGAAGCTGCAACCGCAGCGGTAGCTCGGTTCCAGACTGTAACGCCTAAAACCGGTCTGCCACTCCGGCCGACCAGGTATGCTCAACGAGCACAGAAACCAGCAATGGCAAAACCGTCTCACAGCCCTCAAAGTAGACAATCACACACTATGGCAAGCAACCAAAAAATTCACAGAAAGACGCGCTGGAATGCCGCCACTACACGGCGAGCGTTGTCTGGGCTACAGCCATGCTGAAAGGGCCAACGACCTCGCCGACTCCTTTGAGAAGCAGTTTTAATCGGCAGAACCCCAGGATGACGAGCATGAAGATGTGGTCCATCGTCAACAGGCTGTCTTCCTCAATGCCGAGGAGGACCCAGAGGACGAACCCATGATTTTTGCCACCCAAGGACGTGGCAAAGGTCATTAGGTCCCTCCCCTCAAAAATGTGCCAGGACATCACAGTGTCACCAGTGAGTTAGTCAAAAACCTCCCACCCACCGGAACCACACACCCCGCGAACGTCTTCAACGAGATTACTCGTTCCCGCGAGTTCCCAGCTTGCTGGAAACACGCGGAAGTGGTCACGATACACAAACCAGGGAAAGACCCTCTATTCCCGCAACACTACAGGCCGGTTAGCCTCTGGCCAACTATCAGCAAGATCTGTGAGCGCCTTCTTCTAAGACCCATACACGAACATATTACCAGAGAGCAACTTCTACCGGAATTTCAATTTCGATTCCGGCAGAACCACTCTGCCCCACAACAGATCATGAGAGTGGTCGAAGCAGCCACAGAGGGCTTCAACCACAGAGGCTACTGCGGGGTAGTGCTACTAGACGTAGCCAAAACTATTGACTCAGTATGGCATAGAGGGCTACTCTACAAGTTGTACACACTAGGGTTCCCCGGGAGCATAGTTAAGCAAATCAAAAGCTGTCTCACAGATAGAACTTCCTCTGTCAAAGTAGAACCTGCCACCTCCACCAAAAGGCATATTCGCGCTGGGGTGCCACAGGGATAGGTCCTGGGGCCCGTTTTGTACAATCTTTACATTGCAGACACACCAACGGCCCCCTGGTGCACACCACACAGTTCGCTGATGATGCAGCCTTATACACGAGAAATGCGAACAAGGACCTGGTCATCCGTAGACTACAAAGGGTTTTAGATGACACATGGACATCTGCCTGTCGCTGGCGCATCACCATCAACTCTGAAAAAACGCAGGCAATGCTGATTAGCTGTAGGCTCGGAAGGCGCGAACCACCCCAAGCCCCCCTGGCCCCCTTTCCACCTTCACCTAAATGGAACCCAACTCCCCTGGCGCAGAACTGCCAAGTACCTTGGAGTAACCTTGGACTCTCGTCTTACACGGAAACCTCACATAGACGAGGTCCACAGGAAGGCCAGAATGTCCATCCTATACCCGATCCTGACTCATCCAGCTCCCTTCCCTGTTCAGTAGGAGTGAACATGTGTTAGGCTCTGATCTGGCCAGTAATGGAGTATGCATGCCCTGTCTGGGGATACGCAGCGAAGCAGCACCTGGACAAACTCCAGAGGCTGTAGAACCGCGCCCTCAGAAGGGTATTGCATTTACCTCTCGGATTCCTCATAGATGCCACAGCTGAAATCCCACTCCTGAGAGAGGGTTTCCAACTCTGGCAAGTGCCTTCTATTAAGGTTCTTCCAGATCAGGAAACGCCCTCATCCACTCCCTAGGGCCGTATGACATGTCCCACGACAAGCACAAGCGCCCCATGACGATCTTCCACAACTAAGTCTAAGAGAAAATCCCAATTTCCATTCCTTTAACTTCTTCCTTCCCACATAACACCAATCATCTCGCCAACCTCAGGCAAGTATCAGACACAAACAGAACAACCATCACATTTCACAGACATCGAAAGACTACAGATATAATCACACACACACACACACACATACACAGGGTAGTAAAAGCCGAAAGGCTACAAACTCCCCCTCACACTTCCCCAAAGAGAGGAAAGTAACAGATGAGAGCAGCAGCAGCATCCCGACACTTCGCGAGAAGATGGTGGGTACGCAACTCATTGAAACGTTGCGACAAGACGACGCCACCACTCGGGTGACAACCCGAGAAGAATTCATCAAAATTATACGAACCTACAATACAAATAGAAAGTGGCGACTACACAGTTGCATAAAAAGATTTTAGGAAAATACTTGAAGGCTCTAATGGATCATGTCTGGTACCGATTTCAGATTCTGCAGGAGTACAGGAACTGTTTACGTTTAAGGAAAGACAAACGGCAAGAAATAAGAGGCATGAGAAGAGGAGCGAAAACTTAGTGCAAGACTGTGGCGCATGCAAGGCAAGAGTAGCTCAATCACTTCGCCATCAGGAAGAGGCGAATGTTGTTCACAATTCTACTCCTGTTTGACGAACTCACACTCATTACGCAAGTAATAAAAATTCATGAGAGAGCCAGGATCTTAATCTTACGACGAAGTCACGAAGCATACGTGGAAGTAATAACTCATCAGCAGAAGCGATAACGAGAGCTCGAAAGAAATGAGAATTTGACTATAATCGTTAAGGCATTTTTGAAATTACAGACGTGCAGAGATAATGTTACACCCAAGGACTGGGATTGTCCAATTTGAACTATCGCTACTATCATCTTAGCCATTGGGGCACAAATTTAAATTTTTAGTTGTTATTACTTGACGATACTGCAGCAGGAATGGTCAAACGAAATGGAGATTCTTGAGAAACAGAAAACGTAAGGATGAAAGTGCAGTTATCAACATTACACCACGTAAGAACATGCAAGAAAAGAGTGAATATCCTAATCAACAGAAATGTACAATATTTTTTGGTGACCTATATGTCGAAAGAAAAACACAGTCGTTCGTACGTCGTAACATTTCTGTGTCTTACTTATGTTAATGGTATGATGTGTGCTACAGTTTGTATCATGGTACAATAATAGAGACTTTTCACAAGGACGAGAGGAAAAGTAGGAAAGGAAACAAAAAGAAGAAGATAGTCAGTTTATTAATCCTGGGCTTAGAATGATGACGGTGTACATTTTTCTCTTTCATTTTCATTGCCAACATTAGCTGGTGATGGTCACAATAAGTATGACATTTTTACATAGTATATTTGGGCACCTGTACTGTATGAACGGGGTTATACATGATATAATGAACCATTACCCAGTAATAAACTAAGCTAACAAGTTTGTGCTGAAGGGAAGTTCCCCGCGAGATAGTGATACAAGGAGAAATTTTTTAACAATAGATGTGAAATAAAATCGAGATCTAAATAAAGCTTTGTAAAGTAATTATTTGGATTGAAAGTTTTGGAACTGTTTTGTAATGGAATGTGTAGTTAACTAAAAACTGGAGTGACAGCTTAAGTAAGAGGGAAGGATGCACCCTATGTACTTAACATAAGATCATGATGAGTTAGTGATTTGTGATCTTTGAGAACTGTGCAGAGATTTGGGAATGGTAGCAGTGGACTCAGAAACAGGACACACAATGAATGTCTGTCCCAATGCATTGCAGCTGCGAGGTTTCCGGGCAACGAGGAGTTAGTGAGCGAGGCCTCAGAGGAGATCAGCCTAACGAGGGAGAAAGACGGAGCAGCGGCAAGTGGTTCGTTTCCACTCTAGCTTTTACTCCAACGCAGGAGGAGGAAGGAGTCTCCTAGACCTGCCAGTCTGGGCGAACATGTTTTTCCAGAAACCAACAGTCGCCATACAACGGAACATATATACATTCGTCACAGCTGCGTGGGTTTTTGTGAAAGTAAAGAGCAGGTGTTTCATCTGCCTTGTCAGCGGTTCGATTCACACAGCAATAGCCAACAAAGGCGCCGAAGTTATTGGGCTCTTGCTCTCGCACCACAGAGAGTCGACATTTATTTGCAACGTGTTCACATTGACTAGTTCTGCAGCGCGTATTTAGAACCTTAGTATTCTCCTCTCTGACTGGACTGACATATAAGCGGCAATGTGCCACAAACAAATGTCAACATCCAGATGTATTTCTCTTCACAAGAAATTTCCTTGCCATCCGTCGCACACTGGCAACGTTGATGAGCACTCAAGTAACTACAAGTGATGGAAGACAATGCCACACGTGTTACTGTCTCTCCACAAACCACTGTCCTTTTTCCTCGAGGAACGACCTGACGTTTCTCACTGGTGTCAACTGAGTTCATAAACATCCCTTGCCATGCCAAAATGCCAATCAAGCAAATGTGGTGTGACACAAAACGCAGAGCCGATACCAAAGACCCATTACTCACTGTCAAAATCTTGATGAGTTGCATAAGGACCGCGATGATGTCAAGCAGAAGAAGCTTCTGTCCCGACCGTACGTCGTCACTAGCCATCTCCAGCATACATCTACCGGGTGATCAAAAAGTCAGTATAAATTTGAAAACTGAATAAATCACGGAATAATGTAAGTTGAGAGGTACAAATTGCCACACATGCTGGGAATGACATGGTGTTTTATTAGAACCAAAAAAATACAAAAGTTCAAAAAATTTCCGACAGATGGCGATTCATCTGATCAGAATAACAATAATTAGCATAACAAAGTAAGACAAAGCAAAGATGATGTTCTTTACAGGGTATGTCCACCATCATTCCTAAACAATAGCTTTAGTCGAGGAATAATGTTGTGAACAGCACTGTAAAGCATGTCCGGAGTTATGGTGAGACATTGGCGTCGTATGTTGTCTTTCAGCATCCCTAGAGATGTCGGTTGATCACGATACACTTGCGCCTTCAGGTAACCCCAAAGCCAATAATCGCACAGACTGAGGTCTGCGGACCTGGGAGGCCAAGCATGACGAAAGTGCTGCTGAGCACACGATCATCACCAAACGACGCGTGCAAGAGATCTTTCACGCGTGTAGCATTACTTTTTTTGGTTCTAATAAAACCCCTTGTCATTCCAAGCATGTGTCTCAATTTTTACCTCTCTATCTACATCATTCCGTGGTTTATTAAGTTTTCGAATTTATACTGACTTTTTAATCACCCGGTACTTCGAGAACAAACTTTTCTACCCTATTCCTCCCAGAAGCAAAGTCGGCCAGCTCCAGGAAAGGACATTACAATAAGCTTAGTTTTCGATACACAGGGAACCAAGAGAGACTGGCAAACGGAAATCTCCCGAATAACTGAACATCTTCTTGTGTTTCGCGAACAATGATGTACCGAACCCATACACATTGTCATTTTATGTGCCGAATTTAAACAGTGATACCGTCTGTAATGAAGCTATGGTTTCTGTTACATAACCTTCCTGTATAAGTGTATCAGTGTGTTGCATATTTGTTTGCAGTCTTATCTGCAAGAGACAAAAAGCTTTTTGGACACAACTTTACTTAGCTAAAAAAATGGACGCTTTTTTGATAAGCCGTATTTGTATCTATGTTAGTGTTCCATACGCCATTGTCACACTGCCATAAGATATCGTCTCCAATAAACACAGTAATATTATCATCTTTTATCTGTTTACGACGGTGTGCTGTTTTTCATTTACGTTACTGTAACATACGTACTTTTGTCACATTAACATAAGCAATCCACTTACAAACACTCATTAATTTTAATCTATATCACTCGTTTGGTTTATGTTTTTAACATACGTATAATATTAAAAGTGACACAACAAATATCACGTCTATCTATATGGCACGTAAATCCACGGGTTTCTTTCCTTTTTTTGTTTGTAGACTAATTGATACTTCATGACCACAATAATTTGATGTCCTTATGAGCATAGTGGACTTGGAGTCACACAATACTGAGGCATCCCATCATACTACTGTCGCAAACACTTATGTGCCTTTCATAATGAATTATTGATGCCATTGATGTATTTTCACAATTTTTGTATTCATTTGCTTATTTATTATGTCAGAATTATATGAATGCATGGAATCCTAGGTATTACGAGTATGACTAATTTCTGGCAACATGTGCTCATGCTGTTCTGTGTTAGGAATGAATGATTTTGTCTTTGTATTTAATTAAGAATGATTGGATGAATGTATAAATACGAAACAATCAATAGAGCGAATGTGGTGAACAAACTACATGAATCTGAAAATGTACCCGTGGAATGAGTAGAGCTTAGAGTAGATTATATTGTAAACTTCTTTCTTGAAATGGAATGAATGAATTTTTCAAGCCTGTTTTCTCTTTCATCAAACTAGGTTAGGTTATTGATATCTCTGTAGAACCAGTCACTATTAAAAAATAAAAGCAATCAGCAGCACTACGAGCTGTAAGCTTGAAATGACTTGGCTGTTTCTCACACGAATGAATGAAATAATTTTAGTTCTATGATGTCTTCATATATCCTAACATTCCCTATTCAATCCGATGAAATGGCCTTTCCGTACAACCTTAAATCATTTTAGATGAAAGTGAAAGCACAAAATTTGTTTTTGGTGTCGCATTGCATAACCTTACACTTACACCTCGTGCTAAAATTTTACATTACGGGTTCGGAGTGATGACAAGCGTCAGGTGTTCTCTCGACTGCTTCTCCTCATTTTTTCTCTTTTTGATACACAGATCCAGTTAATAATTCCAGAAATAACATTCAGATCGATAAACTCTTTCTCTTACTTAATATGAAAGCAATAGCAGTCCTTGTAAGGCTCTAAGCACTATTGGACTTAGCATCTGAGGTCATCAGTCCCCTAGACTCAGATCTTCTTAAACCTAACTAACCTAAGGACATCACGCACAACCATGCCCGAGGCAGGATTCCAACCTGCGACCGTAGCAGCAGGGCGGTTCCGGACTGAAGCGCCTAGAACCGCTCGGCCACAACGGCCGGAGTTGGAAGGTGAAATCACCTTTCCCTCCTCTAGATTTACATAGAGGTTGGGTTCTGGCTGCGAAATTGAGTACTTGGCAAGAGGTGAGAGTGACTTCGGATAGTCGTACACCCGACCGTTTGGGGTGCAGACAGTTGCCAGACGGACGAAGGACACCGCAAGGAGACGCAGCAGATGCTTGCAGGTCTGACATCACAGCACGCCGTGGTCTGCCAAGAGACACACTGGGAGACTCACATCCCATTGAGATAGCACCACAGTGAATCTTCCCCTCAAAGGAGAGATCTACTTTTATTCAGTGGCGCTCCTAAAAAAACACGGCATGCTTTTTTAAGCTAGGTTGAACGTCCATAAGTATGGAAACCCATTTCGACAGGTTCTTTTCTCTCCCCTTGGTCCTCCTGCAAGTAAGACATTCCGAAAGAGGTTCTACGTGTCGTTTTTACCACCAGGTGCAGAGGCGACCAGCAGATGCCACAGTAGTGAGATGGGAGGACTCTGAAACCCACAGGCAAAATAAACTCTTGAGAACTTCTGAGCAAACAGAGAGCTGTCTCAGTATTTTACCATACGAAACGAATGGTCCTTAGCCATTTGGAGAACATGCGTTTATAACGGAGAACCAAAGCCTAAAACTCTCAGTAGAGAGCAGGCCGACGGACAGCGTAGAAAAGGCTCCGTCTTTTGGAACCCATAGTGGGAGTCAAACTAAAAATACTATTGGCCAAACCTAGGAAAAATCTTGTCATTATCGGACAAAATTCCTTAACGCAATACCTCCAGCATAACAGACACTGACAGCTCAGCGTCTTCGCTAAGCAGACTTATTAGCGAGTCGTTTTGTACACACCTTGTGTATCCAGTTCTGGAGCACACCTCTTGAACAGATTTCGGCAGACTCCTTCTCAGACTTAATATGCATGCGCGGACGGTCGTGGACTTTGAGAGCGACACGAAGATTCTACATCTACAACTACATCTAAATGGATACAAATTTAAGTGCCTCGCAAAGGGTTAGTCGAACTACCTTCACAGTTCTCTATTATTAAAATCTCATAAAGCGGTCGCAGAGAATGAACACCTGTATCCTTCCGTATGAACACTGATTTCCCTTATTTTAGCCGGCCGATGTGACCGAGCGGTTCTAGGCACTTCAGTCTGGAATGGCGAGACCGCTACGGTCATAGGTTGGAATCCTGCCTCGGGCATGGATGTGTGTGATGTTGGTTGGTTTAAGTTGTTCTACGTTCTAGGGAACTGATGACCTCACATGATAAGTCCCATAGTGCTCAGAGCCCTTTTAACCCTTCTCTTATCGTGGTGATCGTTCCTCCCTATGTAGGTCGGTGTCAACAAAATATTTTCTCTTTCGGAGGAGAAAGTTGGTGATATGAATTTCGTGACAAGATTCCGTCACAACGAAAACCGCCTTCTTTTGACGATGTCTATCCCAAATCCTGTATAATTTCTGACACTCTCTTCCATATTTCAAAATAATACAAACTAGCTGCCTATCTTTGAACTTATTCGGTGTACTCTGTCAGTCCTATCTGGTAAGCATCCCACACCGAGCAGCAGTATCCTAAAAGAGGACGGACAAGCGTAGTGCAGGAAGTCTCCTTAGTAGATCTGTTACATTTTCTGCCAATAAAACGCAGTCTTTGGTTAGTCTACCCAACAACATTTTCTGTGTGTTCCTTCCTATTTATGTTGTTAGTAATTGTAATAACTAGGTATTTAGTTGAATTTACGGCTTTTAGATTGGACTGATTTATCGTGTAACCGAAGTTTAACGAGTTCCTTTTAGCACTCATGCGAATGAAATCACACTTTTAGTTATTTAGGGTCAACTGCCACTTTTCGCACCATTCAGATATTTTTTCTAGATCATTTTGAAGTTTGTTTTGATCTTCTGATGACCTTATTAGTCGATAAACGACAGTGTCATCTGCAAACAACCGAAGGCAGTGCTCAGATTGTCTCCCAAATCGTTTACATAGATCAGGAAGAGCAATGGGCCTATAACACTACCATAGGGAACGCCAGAAATCACTTCTGTTTTACTCGATGACTTCCGTCAATTACTAGAAACTGTGACCTCTCTGACAGGAAATCACAAATCCACTCACATAACTGAGACGATATTCCATAAGCACGTAGTTTCACTACGAGACGCTTGTGTGGTACAGCGTCAAAATCCTTTTGGAAATCCAGGAATACGAAATCGATCTGAAATCCCTTGTCAATAGAACTCAAAACTTCATGTGAATAAAGAGATAGTTGTGTTTCACAGTAACGATGTTTTCTAAGCACATGTTGACTGCGTGTCAACAGACCGTTTTCTTCGAGGTAATTCATAAGTTTCAAACACAATATATGTTCCAAAATCCTGCTGCATATCGACGTTAACGATATGGGTCTGTAATTTATTGGATTACTCTTACTAACTTTCCTGATTATTGGTGTGACCTGTGAAACTTTCCAGTCTTTGGGTACCGATCTTTCGTCGAGCGAATGGTTGTACATGATTATTAAGTATGGAGCTAATACATCAGCATACTCCGATAGGGACCTGATCGGTATAGAGTCTGTATCATAAGACTTTCTTTTGTTAAGTGATTTAAGTTGCTTCACTGCTCCGAGGATATTTACTTCTACGTTACTCATGTTGGCAGCTGTTCTCGATTCGAATTCTGGAATATTTACTTCGACTTCTTTTGTGAAGGCATTTCGGACGGCTGCGTTTAGTAAGTGTTCTTTGCCAGCACTGTCTTCGATAGTATCTCCATTGCTATCGCGCTGAGAAGGCATTGATTGTTTCTTGCCGCTAACATACTTCACATACGACCAGAATCTCTTTGGATTTTCTGCCAGGTTTCGAGAGAATGTTTCAATGTGGTAGCTGTTATAAGCATCTCGCACTGAAGTCCGCGCTTAATTTCGAGCTTCTGTAAAAGATCGCCAATGTTGGGGATTTTGCGGCTGTTTGAATTTGGCATGTTTCTTTCGTTGTTCTGCAACAGTGTTCTAACCCGTTTTGTGTAGCAAGGATGATCAGCTCCGTCGTTTGTTAATTTATTTGGTATGAATCTCTCTATTGCTGCCGATACTATTTCTTTGAATCTAAACCACATCTGGTCTACACTTACATTATTAATTTGGAATGAGTGAAGATTGTCTGTCAGGAAGGCGTCAAGTGAAATTTTATCTGTTTTTTTTAATAGGTATATTTGTCGCCTATTTTTCGAGGATTTAGGGGTTGCAATATTCAATCTCTCTACGACAACCCTGTGTTCACTAATCCCTGAATCGCTTTTGATGCTCGTTATTAACTCAGGTAGCATTAAGATCTCTGGTGACATCCGCCTTGAGGTTTCCTTTCATCTTGTTTGCTCGCAATTATGGTAAGTTAACAGCGGCTTCGGCTGATTATGTTGCAACAGTGTTATGGCGTTCCTAGACTCAAGCAAATTCACGCAGGCTCATCATAACTGAGTACACCATCATATTTCACGTGTAATTTTCTTTTTTTTCTCTATCTTGCAATCACTGTATTCAAGTGATTCCATTTCGGTTAATCAATGCGTTGGCAAGTGGTTTATCACTGTCGTACATAACCATACCACGTATCCTTCCCAGACCCTTACTGTAGCTCTTTCTGTTACCTGACTTACATATTATTGGAATGTTCTTGAAGTATTTTTAAAGATATGTCAGTAATACTTGCTATTATTCTGTGCGCACAAACCAATATGTGATAAAATTGGGATTGGCCTTGACTATGCTTTTAATTTCGTAATCAACAGATCTCTCTCATGAAATTTCTCAGTATAATAATTGTGGAAAAATCCTTATTTGGATTTCAAAGCTAGTTTTACCTTGTTATTAAAATCGCTTTCAATTCAACATCACTGAGTAGATTCACTAAGAAAATAAATTTCAAGAAGCAATCTGCCTCTTGGTAAGTCGAGCTGAAGGAGAATTGGAAGGTCACACGTGGCATTTCACAATCCCTCCAGTCATATCCCCGAATCTAGTCCTTTCCTCTTTGGACACACTGTATTTATTATTTTTCTGCAACTTAAAACGGTCCTCAGCAATATAAAACACGTGCTCTTCTAAGCTGGTCGTTTTGATTGTTAGTAAGTAAGAAATGCAAACTGCCCCATTTGCTAAGAATAAGGGTTATCCTTTGTGGTGGGACATCAATGCCAGTCGGGTTGGTGAATAACTTTATGTGGTTCTGTTTAGAAGTGATGATTTCTTTCTCGTCCAGTTCCAAATTCTGATTGCATTCCCACATATCGTGTGCGTTACCGTTTCTACAAGTTCACATTGGTCGCAGTGTGGAGATGGACTCAGTTTCATGTTTTGTAATGTATCCTATATGGCTATGGTTTCCTTTACATATCAGCACAGGATGCTCACTCTAGTTCGTAGACTGATATTTGTAATATTTTTCCAAATATTTATCCAGTTTTTGCAGGATATTTTATTTCCATCGGGTTGTGCGGATACTTTATGGTAACAAAGTCGTATGCGGTTGTGTTGGTGGCTTGTGCCTAGCCGGCCGGTGTGACCGAGCGATTCCAAGGGCTGCAGTCTGGAACCGCGCGACTGCTCCGGTCGCAGGTTCGAATCATGCCTCGGGCATGGCTGTGTATGATGTCGTTAGGTTAGTTAGGCTTAAGTGATTCTAGGGGACTGATTACCTCAGTCCCATAGTGCTCAGGGCCATTTGAACCATTTGAGCTTGTGCCTAAGGAAATTTTATGTAACGCCTATGTACATAGTTCTAGGCTGACTCCTATGTGTGCTGCTTTAATGGGAGCTTTGCAGTCATCAGGATTTAGAAAAGTGAACGAAGGTCTCGTAAAGACTGCATTAGTAGCATGTATTATTTTGGAAACTTAAGTTAGAGACACTGCGTCACATTCACATTTAATGTATTTAATCCCAAGTCCCGCCTCGTATCTCTGTAAGACCGCCTTTTAGAAGGACACTTAGAAAATATTGTGTTTCCACAAATACCAACTCGCTGCAGGTAATATTGTTCTCACGATGATGAGAGATGTAGGTATAACCGCTTGCTACATGATGTATCTTGTACGAGTGTATACATTTACAAATAGAGTTTTCTGTAAACGGTCTAAGGATCACACATTATGTTTCTTCAGCAAGATCCTTATAAAATTCAGTTTCCTCCCGACGTTGTGTTTACAAGCATGGGTTTCGCTCTTAAACATAATCCCAGTCGGAGTCACTCTCGAGTTTTATCTAGCCATTGCGCTGCTATTGCACTATTCTTACGACAAAGATACATTTTTTCTGTGTATTTTAAGGTTGAGTTTTGCAGTCCAGGAAATCGAGTGTTCGTGAACGAAGTCTTACACCTCGTCAGATTCACTAGCCGATTTTTCAAAAAAAAAAAAAAAAAAGAGAAAGAAACCGCTACCAACTGAGACACCAAATCCCGACTGACGACCGTCCTCACAGCGTCACTTCCCGTAGTACCCAGTCTCGTACCTTCTAAACTTCACACATGTTTCTCCTGCGAAACCTGCATAACTAGCACTCCTGGAAGAAAGGATGTCATGGAGTCATACGTAGTATGCCACTGTCTGGGGGCATCGTTCCCTAATAAAATTTCACTGGGCGTTTGAATGTGAGCTGAAACGAAGCATCACGACAAGATTAAACCTAAGTACCGGCTCTAGACTCGAACCTTGAATATTATCCTTCGCAGGCAAGTGCTCCATCAACTGAACTACCCGAGCACGACTCGTAAACCGTTCTCACAACTTTACTGCCGCCCGTACCTCATCTACTACCTTCCAAACTTCACACAAGTTCTCCTACAGTACATGCATAACTAGCACTCCTGAAAGAAATGTAATGCAGAGACATGACTATGCCGCGGTCTGGAGCTTTGTTTTCAGAAAGAATTTTCATTCTGCCGCTGCTTTGAAACATTCTGACACTGGATGTGAGGACGATTCGTGCCCGGGTAACTCAGTTGGTGCAGCAAATGATCGACAAAGTCACGGGTCTACTGTTTCACCCTCGGACCGGCATAAAGTTTTAATCTACCAGGAAGTCTCATATCAGCACACACCACGATGGAGAGTGAAAATTCATTCTATAATGTCTGAAGTAATCTCGATAAAGTAATAAGTTTAGAATTCCATTGACAGTTGCCTCGTATTCTTCTCGACATTATTCGAATACGATATCAGAAGATAGTGAAGGACTTGGGTGTAACTTTGTACAAGCTTCTCATAAAAAATACCGTGCAGGAAGACTTGTACCCGCCTCTGTGCTTTGAAAAATTTTGGTAACATTTTTGTACAGTTGTGGAACGTAAATCAGCGGAATCACTTTTTGTAACGAACTTCCACTGTTGCTGTCTAACCCAAGACGGCACAAGTAGTGTAAATAATAAACGGTTAGAACCAACAATGCATGCTTGGTGCGTTACAACTGCATCATTCGCCTATATGAGCACGCCAGTGCTTCATACGTCCAATTAGGTTGATTACGGGCAGAGATGATACGTGACTAGCATACGTTATGTCTACCTCATCGGCACCTCATTGCGAAAATATCTCAGTATTTCCATCAACGATTAAAGTCATGATTCCTCATAATAATCAAGACACAGTGTCCCATTTATCATTATTCTAACGATCTCCATTCTTAAAAAGTCTATCCAAACTCGTCTATTGCTACCGCCCATCTCTAGAACAAGCTACCCCGCACTACTACATTTAAGAATAAGCTGTAAAATATCGTTTTATCACCACTTACAACTTTTCGCCAAATTTTAATATATATGAGCCAACATTTTCTGCATCAAAATATAAAGCCACTGTTTGTACAGGTGTCTGACCCCATTTATCCTTCTTTCTCTTTTACTCCCTCTATGCCGGCCGCGGTGGCCGTACGGTTCTAGGCGCTTCAGTCCGGAACCGCATGACTGCTACGGTCGCAGGTTCGAATCCTGCCTCGGGCATGGATGTGTGTGATCTACATAGGTTAGTTAGGTTTAAGTAGTTCAAAGTTCTAGGGGATTGATGACTTCAGATGTTAAGTCACATAGTCCTCAGAGCCACTTCCTCTATGACTCCCATCACTTTCTGTATTCTTAGTTTCATTGATTGTGTACTATTAGGTTCCCACTTTCTCTCCCTCTTTTGACCTTTCTCTTATGCGCACTGCTGCTAGAACTCATAATCGAAATCTACCTCCCTGTAATTTCTCATCAAAATACATAAGCTGTGTTTATTGCTGCACTATTGTGACTTCAAAATAAGATATTCTGTATTATGTATCTTAACGTGCTCATCGTAAAACAAAGAGCGTCTGGTGCATAAGTGCAAATACACTGCAGGGCCAAAGAAACTAGTACACCTGCCTAATACCGTGCCGGGTCCCCATGAACACGCAGAAATGACACGTTGAATACTGCAGGGCTGTCCATAAACCAGTAAGAATACCCCCATGAACACGCAGAAATGACACGTTGAATCCTGCAGGGCTGTCCATAAACCAGTAACAATACTAGGGGGTAAGATCTCTTCTGAACAGCTCGTTGAAAGGCATCTCCAATATGCTGAATAATGTTGATGTTTGGCGAGTTTGGTGACCAGCGGAAGTGCTTACAAGGGGGTTACTGGACCCAATCTGTAGAAATTCTGGACATGTGGAGTGTTGCATTGCCCTACTGGAATTGCCCAAGTTCGTCGGAATGCACAATGGACACGAATGGATCCAGGTGAACAGACAGGATCAGACAGTCGTATCTAGACGTATCAGGGGTCCAATATCATTCCAACTGCACACGCCCCACACCATTACAGAGTCTCCACCAGCCTGAACAGTCCCCTGCCGACATGCAGGTTCCATGGATTCAAGACGTGGTCTCCATAACAGTACACTTTCATCCGTTAGATACAATTTGATACGATACTTGTCCGACGAGGCAACATGTTTCCAGTCATCAGCAGACCAATGTCAAAGTTGATTGATCAAAACGAGGCGCAACGCTTGGTGTCGTGCTGTCATCAATGGTACACGTGGAACCCTTAGGCTCCGAAAGCCCATACCGATGGTGTTTCGTTGAATTCTTCGCACGGTGACAGCACTGAAATCTGCAGCAGTTTGCGGAGGGGTTGCACTTCTCTCACTTTAAACGATTCTCTTCAGTCGTCGTTGGTCCCTTTCTTGCAGGATCTTTTTCCGGCCGCAGCGAAGTCAGAGATTTGATGTTTTAACGGATTTCGATATTCACTATACACTCGTGAGATGGTTGTCGCGTGATTCCCACCGCGCTTTTGACTTTGTATGCAGTTTATATGGCGTAATATTTTAATTAACGGTATATTCCTTATTGTTCCGAGCACAACAGATAAAATGCGATTCTCACTGTTAGCTTCTGCAGTTGAAAATATTTTAACTTTGTGCACTTTGATTTATTACTTGGGGATTCGAAAAACACTAAAAGATTTCCTGCTGTGCACGTTTAATATTTAATTTGCAAACTATTTTATGTAACACTGATCTGACTTGTTTGAAATGTAACACGGTATCAGTACTGTAACTAATTATGTAATTAAACATGTCCTTTGCTACTTTTATCTCAGAAATGCACTGAAAATTACTCTTATTATACGTACAGATGTTACAGTATGCTATGTTTGCTAAACGTAAATGCTGCAGTGGATTCTTTAATATATGAACACTATTGATTGCCATCTTGCCTCGGGCATGGATGTGTGTGGAGTCCTTAGATTAGTTAGGTTTAAGTAGTTCTAAGTTCTAGGGGACTGATGACCTCAGCAGCTACGTCACATAGTGCTCAGAGCCATTTGAACTATTGATTGCAACGACTAACACGAGATCACGAAACTAAAATGAAATCTTATTTTTGTATTATTAGCTAGAACAGGTTTGATCACAGCAGTCTTTGATATCACACAAGTAAAATTATATTGCTCTGATTTACGTAAATTATTTACGTCACTGATATCATAATAGCAGTTTCCCATGTCCACCTGAAAACGACGTAATTAAGTCCTCCGAGGTCTCCGGGAAGCTGAAAGAAATAATTTTTATGCACCGCTACCCGCCCTCTTAATTGCGGGAAAACTGCTTTGATTCAGTTTAATTTGAATTTGCCGCGGCAGCAGTTCCCTCGATCGCTGCACAGCTATGCGTCACGAAAAATTCTAAATTGGCTGGAAACGGGTAAAAATGTGTAATGAAATACTGGGCAAGCTGGTAATAAATTATTACAATTACTTTTAACAATTTCTGTATTCTAAAATCACCATAAATTTTAAGTACAGGCCTTTTTCATTCATCAGGCTCCAATAGCGTCTTTCTCGAACAAGGAACAAATAAAAGCTAACCGAGCATTCAATCGAGCGTTACAGGCAGGTACAACTTACCAGCTACAAGAAGACAGAGAGAGTAATGTTTTAACCTCCACTATTTATAGGCAATTTAATATGCATCTATGTTATCGTTTTTAATTATCATTGTCTGCTTCGATTTGTATACTCGTCGACCATAGACATTTTTTGCAAAATATAAACACATAACTATTGGACAAACATAAAAATGATTGTTTTTTTTTAGTCGACAGCTGTTCATAAAGAAATGAAATAATAATAATAATATAGATTTTGGGAATGTGTTGCCAGGAGACGTCACATCGTCTTACGGGAAAACCCCCACATCATCGCTGTCTTGGAGTTGCTGTGTCCAATTGCTCGTGTGCCTACTGTAACACTTCGTTTAAAATCACTTAAATTTTGATTAACTGCCATTGCAGCAGCATTAACCGATCTAACAACTGTGCCAGACACTTGTTGTCTCACACAGGTGTTGCCGACCGCACCACCGTATTCTGACTGTTTACAAATCGTGGTATTTGCCTATAGCAGTTTCTTTGTCGCTTCAGTTTATACCCACTTGTTAACAAATGGCT
Source organism: Schistocerca gregaria (assembly GCF_023897955.1). Taxonomy (NCBI): domain Eukaryota; kingdom Metazoa; phylum Arthropoda; class Insecta; order Orthoptera; family Acrididae; genus Schistocerca; species Schistocerca gregaria. The sequence continues at coordinate 148,721,647 of NC_064925.1, forward strand.
CTGAGTACTGTGCGACTTAACATGTGAGGTCATCAGTCCCATAGAACGTAGAGCTACTTAAACCTAACTAACCTAAGGACATCACACACATCCATGCCCGAGGCAGGATTCGAATCTGCGACTGTAGCGGTGGCGCGGCTCCAGACTGAAGGGCCTAGAAGCGCTCGTCCACAGCGGCCGGCCACTTGTTAAAACCTGCGTGAAATGTCTGGCTTTGACAACAAAAAGGAAATCCACGCGGTATTGGCAGTAAGGTGACTGGAGTTGTCGTACCTTCATGTTATATAAATAAAGGAGTGACTAAAGAAATAAGGGGAAAAATCACTGGTGTCGCTAATACACGCAACATGGAGGAGAAAGAATATGGCGGTCACTTAGCATATGGTGATTGATGATGAGCACTTGGCCGAAAGCTTGGCATGTTTCCACTTGGCACGGTCGGAAGCCCGAGAAAGTTTATTTAATTCGCGTTGATGTCATTAATTCAGTCCAACCTACCATCCAATACTTACGTCGCCTCGGCCGGCCGGGGTGGCCGAGAGGTTCTAGGCGCTAGAGGCTGGAAAAGCGCGACCGCTACGATCGCAGGCTCGAATCCTGCCTCGGGCATGGATGTGTGTGATGTCCTTAGGCTAGTTAGGTTTAGGTAGTTCTAAGTCCTAGGGGACTGATGACCTCACAAGTAAGTCCAATAGTGCTCAGAGCCATTTTTTGTCTCCTCGGACATGTCTACAGTGCCCTGTCCAAACTTGAAGGCTATCATTTTCTGTCCATGGGCTTTAATTCTTTTCCCAGTGTGCAGGTAGCAGGTAGAAAACAACCCACCCAGGCATCGGATGGCGACTGTACGCTGACGTGTATCTAGTGACCTTCCAGTGCAGCACGAGGTGCGCCACCTTCCACCACTTTCTCTGTGCTCTCTCTAGATCACGACAAAGCGGGAAAGACTGTGAGGGACGGGAGGGTATAATGGAGGACGGAGGACAGGTAGAGGGCCGCGGTGCATCGGCGAGATGAAACGCCCGGCGCACCCGCTCCCCTCCCCCCTCCCACGCGCCTGGCCTGCGTCCGCTGATTACAGGGGCCGGGCTGGCGAGGCCGGACATCAGATGGCTCTAATTGCGAAATCTCACTGGCGCCTGTGCCGGCTCATCACGGCGGCCTCTGTGCGCACGTCTTGCCGACTGTAGGGGCGGGGCGGGGCGGGGCGCAGCGCCGTGATTAGAGGGACTAAAAGCGTTACCGCCGTAGCGGTCCGCAAACAACGGACACGCTGTGCGGCGTCGCACGCACGAGCTCGCGGGCCTGCCTGCACACCCACCCTGTCGCTCGATAGCGGACAGCGGACCGGCGCATATCCTGGGCCATTGACTTGGCCACCACACAGGCGCGACTTTGTAGCACTGTGTCCAGCCAACGTCGCACAGCACTCGCTGGGAGGCTCAAGTGCTTCAAAAAGCATTGAGCACTATGGGACTTAACATCTGATGTCATCAGTCCCCTACAACTTACAACTACTTAAACCTAACTAACCTAAGGACATCACGCACGTCCATGACCGAGGCAGGATTCCAACCCGCGACCGTAGCGGTCGCGCAGTTCCAGACTGTAGCGCCTAGAACCGCTCGGCCACCCCGGCCGGCTCGCTGGCCGGTGTACTATGAAATGTTTGTGCTACGGACGTTCAGTAAGTAACGCAACGTTTCTTGTCTTGGCCAATTGCAGTTTAAGAAATGCGTAAGTTGTTATGGGACAATTGGAATATTTCAATTTCAGCCCTTATATTTCCACTTCAGCCCACAGCGGAATTTTACGAAAGTAAAGGACAGGATCTGTTTTCAGTATAACATTTAGTACTGCAGTACTTTTGGTGAGCATTTTGTGTCTGTGTTTCATTTTTCTCCTTTCAATAATATCCTTCATGCTGATACCTCTACAACTTTCAGACAAAACTACTTCATTTACAAACAAAACTTCATTTACCTCTCTTACATCAACATTTGTTCCCATAAAATATCCTATCTAAGCATGGTTTCTGTATTTATATTTTCATATTCATATTTTTTTAATCATTCATTTCCAAGAAAATCCTGTCTAAACCTGTTGTCACTATACCCTACTTTTCTCCATTCGTTTCCTCTTTCAGAATAATAAATTCTTAATTATACACTACTCTTTGGCCAGAACTGTTTCTTATAGCTTCTCAATTCATTTCTTCCCAACTCATCAGAACTCATTTTCTTATGAAGCATACCCCCTCTTAAGCTAACTTGGGTCTACTGAGCCCAGATACACAAACTATAGAACGAGGCAACACAGCAGCATGAAACAATTAACACAGACAGCAATGACAAAATTCCAAATTCGCAATGCAAGCAGCAGCATATCTAATTTAACAAAGCAAATTCAACATAACAACTAATATAAGACAATATGATTTGTGTTTCTTGTTTGCTGCATGTGCTCTTATTTTATTTATTTAGTAAATTTGCAGTCAAATGGCTATTTGGCTGAAGTTTTATTACATAAATAAAATAACATAATATGTAGCAAACAAGAAAAATAAATCAGTGGTAAAACTTGCTTAGCACAGTAATACAAAGTAAAATTCAGTAGGACAATGCCTGACAAACATCAGCAGCAAATGCAATAACTTATAACTAAACATGATAAGCAGAAAAAAATATTGCAATAAAGACAGCAGTGCAGATAAGGGAAATATTTATTCACATATTAATATCTATGTCACACCTTAACACTAAAGTGGTGTTCCACAACAACTTATCCTACCAAAAAATTTCCAAGACCTTGAAAAGAATGTTATGTATGCAGTTCCTGTTATTAACCCCTTCTCCTTCTTATTGTTCATTTCTTTCCAAGTACAAAAGTAATCAATCAAATGCGTGTCATGTAGGGCTAAAGTATGCTTCTGGCTGTAAGAAAATTTCTGTCACTGCTTAACGGTAAATATGTACCAAGTGTAATAGTTACTGTCGTTAATAAACCAAGCTCTTCGAAAATCAATGTACTTCCTTGTCATATGCAAAACTAAAGAGCTATCCATATAGATGTCGTAGTTATTACATTCTTTGCCGTGGTCAAGAAAGTAGTATACTGTAATGAATTGTTGTATTACGAAAATAACTGTCTCATTGTAGCTATCCCACAAAAGTGTTTATCAAAACATGTTTTATTTTTCAGAATAACATAGAAAAACTGTGCAAACATAAAACAGATTCAGCACAAAAGCAGTAATGAAGATTGTTTAAGTCATAAGTAGCGTCGTAGTATAATCTTTTAGCTGTCAAACAAACATAATACTCTGTCTTCTGTGACAACTGAGGAAGTATTTTAATGAAAAATGTCTCTTCAAGTAAACCAAAATGTTACATTAAAACCTCATTAGCAGTATATGTTCCAAGAACGTGAACCTTATACTCATGATGTAATCGGGAAACTAACAAGTAAAACAATGTACACACAATAAGACTGTGTCATCTCTTCAATATAAAAGTCTACTCGTAAAATTACCGTCCTAATAAGTTCCGTAGGTTCTTGACTTCAAGACATCGCTGCATGATACATGTGAAAAAGCGCGATACATGCCTTACATGAGCAATGTGCTGTAATCTTTTGTTAATTTCTTTTTGTGCTCTAATGACCAGTTAGGGTGAAAGCAGTAAGAAAATTGGTAAAGCCAAGGCTGTGGATGTATGTCGTTACCAGAATTCTTGAATGTTTTAAATTGAGACCTACATATCGTGATGAAGGGTTTATAGTCAAAGTCTTCGTGATGCCGAGTGTCAAATCGGTCATTCTTACGTCGTGTCAGCCCTTCCATCCCAGGATTTGGTGCATCCTGCCGATTACATTCAAAATCTCCGAAATACCATGTGTTACTGCAGTGTGACTATTGTGTCGTAATAGTATCTACTGTTCCCTTAAGGTTTTCCTGATTTCATATATGTCGCGTGACCGTATCGGTAGATGAAGCTGAGTTAATTTTAGCCTTCAAGGTTCCGTGACTTTCGTGTACAATAATCTGCAGTTCTTTTATGGCAGCTTCATGATTCTGTAATGTGTCTTCATGTCACGAAAAAATAGGCTAAAAATGCTCACAAATTTGTGTTTCTACATCTTCAGAAACTTTTTGATATTTCGATTCCATTTCGAGTGTCTCGGCGGGTAAATATTCAAGTGTTTGTTCAATTGTGTCTAAATTTTGGAGCTGTTGCACTATTAGTTACTGATTTTGTACCATCTTGTTTAACTTCTGAAGCTTTTGGTCTGTTGTGTCTAACTTTTGAAGATCTTCTTCCATTGTGTCTAACGTTTAAAGCTGTTGCTGTGTTCGTTCCATTTGTTGCTGTGTTTGTTTCTGATTTGGTATTAATTGCAATCATAATGCATGAGTGACTGAAACATGTTCCATTGTGCCTTTCGGCAGTGCGTTTGCATCGGCAACAGTCGTATTTTGAAAAGCAGAAAATGAGTCTTGACTTAACTGAGAAAAGTATGATGACGCAATACCTGAATCTACGGTATTTACAAGATATTGTTCTGTTATTTCGCATTCCTGAGCCGAACTGTTACCGATCGACAATACTCAACTGTTGACTGATTGTTTCCATATCCTCCCCGTTATGTACAGTCTGGTCTATGTCTCTATACACTATTACCAAATTATTATCTTAACCATTTGTCAATTCATTACAAGGTGGTGCGAACAAGTTGCACTCGTCGCTGTCATTTCTCAGTTTACTTTGCAGCCTAGTCACATGCCATGACTGTAACACTATGTCATACGATAACACACAAAAACAATTTTAAAAGCAAAAATAAGAAAACACACCAAAATAGCACTGAAAATATTCAGTATCTTGTTAGTTGCAGAGGCGAAAGTAAATTCACTCTATGCAATTGTGACAAAGGAAATTCTCTATATGCAAAGGTAATTCTCTGTATACAATTACGCGATAGTAGCAGACAATAACTAATTTCAAATCATGCACTAACTACTCAAACTACAAGGAAATCAGAAGATTCCAGTGAGATATCCTCGGCTAAGGGTCGACAGGCGAAACTTACAGGTTTAATTCTGAAAGTGCTGAATTCAACTGCAGAAACTTCGACGTTTTTACTTAAACTGAAATGACTGACCAGGTGAAATTTCTTCGTTTTTACTTACACTGCTGAAATAACTGAACCTTTCTGAGTGCTGCTGAGTGCAACTGAACGTACCGTCGCTTTACTTTTTTTATCTTTTCAACACTGACCTACATATTTTTCCCTGACAAATTCAGCTCAAACTTAACCTATTCATTTATTACTCATAATATACCAGCGCAACGCAATCTGACAGCAAACAATTATCACAAAAGGATGGCCTTGAATTCGAAGAAATCCTAACAAAAACCCAGACATTTCATAAATCACTTACCTCACAGAATATCTTCATGACACGAACTACAGGAAATACAGCAAGCAGCAGCTACAGCCAGCTAAATAAAAAGATTCTAACTACTGTAGGCTCTAACTACTAATAGGCATGTGGTTAGCAAAGGAAAGATTTGTTGCTGAGTAAACATTGTATTTAGTAGATTTTACCTTAATCATGTGACATCCACTTGTAAAAATTACACAATTATCGGTCATCATTTTACAATCAATTTCCAACCAACACTACATCTCGATGACGGACACACGTCCAGACCTTCCTCTCGCACTAACAGTGCAAACCTCCATCAGTGCTATTAACTTCCTACTGCTAGTCCGACCAGCCACAGAGTCTCTTAGTGAGGGCGCAGAGCTCTGTCAGTGATATTAATGCAGTCTATAGGCTGCCAACATACAAACATATAAAGAGGCTTTTTGCAGTATTATATATCGTAAATGAAACCTAACCTGCAACTAAGTGTAAAGAACCTAAAAATATTATTCACAAATATATTATCTTCAGATGGGTAATTAGTACACTAATAGTTGCTAGCTTCAGTTACATCATCCGTTTACTTTAAGGTTTCCATATGTCAACTACCTATCCGGAAACTGACTTTGAAAATCAAGAAAAACGTGTTGTTGTCACAGACTGGAGGGTGAAACTTGTAAGGAAACTTATGGAGACAGTTCCTTGCATAAAGGTCATCTCTTTATTGGATAATATATTAACCAACTGTTTCAAGTTTGCTACAAAATCGTGCCGAGTAAAATCCACATACCGAGAAAACGGCGAGCCCCTAGATTCAGTTATTTCTCCTACGCCATGAGAGGTGCCCATGATGTCGTGCTTGGTACGTAGTGCTGGTTACATAAACTGGGTGTGTCATTTCAGTCGCCTGGCATTACAACCATTTAACTTGGAGGGATGAGTGATATACACTATACTGTATTAGAATACATTTATTCACTACCCGTTTTAGAAATTGACATGAAAAAGTCAGCAATAGCGTATACTTTCTGGTTAAATTGCATATATGATATGTGAAGCTGTCAGAATGGATATTTTTCCACTGTGGAGATGATCAAGACGGATAGTGAATAAATATATCGTAAGTTAAAACAGTTAGTATAATTAATTTCTTCAAGTATATCGATGTTGTTGACAGTCACCCGAAATTAGAGGTTTTTCCACTGTAAAGGTGGTCCATGATTGAAACCGGCAGTGAATAAACATATTGTAAGATATCACAGTGTGTATCACGTATTTCTCGAAGTTCTCTAAGTATGTCGATGCTGTCGGCAGTCGCCTGAAAAAAATTCTTGAAGCAGTTAACTGAGTTGTGTGAAAAGAAATTCTGGATATCAACGTTGGTGCCAAACAACCATGCACGTATCTTGGCACCAAAATACGGAAATTCTTTAAGCAGGGCATTTAGGCCGCCGCTTGTGAGGTAGGCCAGCGATCATTATACAGCTGTTTTTCATTTTTATGATCATGTGTCATACTTGGTATCACATATATTGCGAGAGATGTGTTACGGTTACAGAGGAGCTGATATTCAATTGTGTAATTTCATTCCGTGTTTGAATGCATTTGTGTATGCTACACTACGAAGCCACACACATTAATGTGCACTATCGATTCATTAATAAAAGCTCTTTATACATTTACCAAAAAAATTATCAAAAAATGTATCATTCCATCAAACTGTTCTTGTATATAGAGAGCGAATTGTTCTATTACACTTTGGCTTTGTACTCCTGCCGACACTTTCGTCGCGGATCAAGAGAAGGACTTGACTGTACTTTGTGATCAGTATTTGTAGCCATTTCTTTCTCGGGCAACACAGAGGTAATGACAACTTTTAGAAAAGCTTGTGTGCACCTCCTGTTTCAGTGAATTCCTGAGAAAACTTAATCGGTAGTTACGCTTTTGTGTGGTATGTACACTGATTACATACAGTCTATGACAACCAGACGATTTTGATACTCGAATACAAGGCAAACATTTGAGATAAATTTTGACATTTCTTGAACTACTGTAATTTTTCAATGTAAATTTATGTTCTATAGTTTAATCTTCAAAGCTCGCATCTAACATTAAACTCAGTCACACAACAGTAAACTGAGTATTCTGACGACTCTGTTATTCATTTGAAGAACTAAAACGGTCAATCAAATATACGAAGGGCGAATTGTGGCTATTTTCAAAAATCTGTTTTAATAATAGCTCCTCTTGCAGGCAATGCCAGCTCTTGGTAGAATTGCTATACCTATGCTCTAGTTACCTGTGACTACTCCATGAAGACGAAAATTCACCTAGTAGGTTTGGAGATTAGGGTGTTCAAGGACATACAGACAGACACGATATTTTTACAGATTATCACTATAGATTTAAATTTTGGGAATTTGCCCTTCAGATTTTTGTGAGGCAATGCTTTGAGTTATTTTTATGAATACATGGAGAATAAGAACAATTTTCCCCGGATAGGGACTGTCTCCCGAAGTACCAGCTTTTCGCGAGCAGCAGCCTGGCCGGCGACCTATTCACCAAGTCTTCAGGTGAGACTCACCCATTCACTGCTATTGGTTTTCGTTCTGCTATTTCCGAACAAAAGTAGATGCCTGTCTGTTAAGTTTAGCTTATACCATGCAGCTCGCAGTAATCAGCTAGTGCAGCATCTCGTCACCAAGCCTGGCTCGCTACAGTTGCACGACAGATTTTTACATGACGAACTTCTTCTTCTTCTGTGGCTCTGAGATTCACTATAAAGTTTGGCCTCTTCAACTTATCTACACCAGTTATCACGATCTAGCCCCAGTCCTTTCCATCCCCTACAGTCGGTTTCCTGCAGGTTCTCAATGACTCCATCACGGTCTAAACTGTGTAGCTTGAACCCCTGAACTGCCACCTAATACCCTTTTTGTTGCTTCCATGGAATTCATCCGTGTCACATGATCCACACATTTTAATCTGGGTAATTTTACTACTGTTCAGGCAAACGGTTCTATGCTCACATAGTTTACAGCTCACGATTGTACCTCTTCCTCTACCTTCCTCTGTCACAGGTTGGGCAGACGATTCCTCAACGTACGTTTCTCTCAAAGGCATCTATCTTTCCAATACCTTTTGATATTAATTGCCATGTTTGTGAAGCATTTTCGAGAAATGTACTTGTGTTTTATAAAATGTTAATTTGGTGACACGAGTGAACAGCCTTCGTGGAAATTGTTTTTTAAGCAAAATAGGCTCCCAAGACAGAAACAAATTACCATATTTAGCTGCCACTTGGCATTTATTTTACATCAGTCGGGAAAGTGTTGTAACATCGATCAGAACGGCCGCGGGGCTGCCATGAATGAAAGCGCAGTGAGACCAAATGAGGTCGGCCCACGAGAAAACAAGACAGACGAACATGAAGGGAAGGACAAGCACAACGATAGACAACCGACCAAAACACCAAGAACAACAACAAGCAATAAGCAACGGTGTCATAAGCGAAACCAGCAGGAAACGTCGTACACTCGTATACGGAAGTAAGCCAAGTAAAAACGATGTCTGTAAGCGCGATATCGAGAAACTCACGCGAATATCAGACTGACTCTCTTAGTTTTTTTTTCTTTATTGAGATTTTAAACACCTTGTACAAAGGTGGGCTGTCAGCAGCATAGTGTGCTGCTCTTCAGCCTCGAGTGATACAATATAAGACATACAGGAGGCACAGATGATACAATACAAATGGTGGGCAAAAAACTGTAGACACAGAAAACAATATCCACGAAGACGTTCAGTGGACAAGAAAAGACACTAAAACCTGTTGACACGGAGCACACCCACTGACGATTGTGACGGCACATGTCATCGGTGGATCTGACGGCGAAAGAACACTAAACCCAAACACGAAGGAACACACACGATTCATTGATGACGATGATCTCTGGCGCACGAATGTCCACTGAGCTTGTACGAGTCTGGGGACCTGCCAAGAGAGGAGGAGAGGAGGAGAGGAGGAGAGGGGTGGGAGAGGGAGAGGGAGAGGGGAAAGAAGAGATGCCAAAGGCAGGGGAGATAGGGGCGAGGAAGGAAGGGAGGAAGGGAGGAGGGCAAGCCTGAGGGACGAGGGATGGAGGAAGGGGGGATGGAGGGAAAAGGAGAGAGAAGGGAGGGAGAGTGCCCAAAGAAAAAACATAGGAAATGGGAGGGGAGGATCAAAGTTGATAGGAGGAGTAGATGGAGGGGAGGAGGACATCATAAGGGAGGGGGAGCTGGCAGAAGCCACCTTGGGAGAGGGTAAGGAGGGTGGAGTGATGGAGACCGAGTGGGATGTGGGAATACATCCGCGGCAGTGGATGGGGGTAGGAGAGGATCGGTGAGACAAGCAGGTGAGGAGGATAGAGTTTACAGGAGGTGTAGAGGATCTGTATCTGTTCGAGGAAAAGGAGGAGGTGAGGGAATGGAATTAGGTCATATGGGATCCGCATCGGGGAGGGGAGACAGATGTGATAGGCGAGGTGGAGAGCATGGTGTTCAAGGATCTGAAGGGGTTTGTAAAAGGTAGGGGGGCGGAGATCCAGGGCAGATGGGCGTAACAGAGGTTTGGCCAGATGAAGGATTTATAGGAGAGGAGTATGTTGGAGGTTGCAGACCCCACATATGGCCAGAATGAAGCTTGAGGAGACAGAGTCGGGAGTGTGCATTGGCTTGGATTGTCCGGAGAAGGGGGGGGGGGGGGGGGCAAGGAGAGTTGACGGTCGAGGGTGACGCCAAGGTACTTAAGGGTGGGGATGAGGGTGATAGGATGGTCATAGATGGTTAGAAATAGAGGAGGCGGAAGGAAAGGGTGGTATTGCCTACAATGATCGCCTGAGTTTTGGAGGGAGGGATTGACCTTAAGCGATCACTGGTTGCACCAAGTGGTGAACTGGTCAAGATGGGATTGGAGAAGGTGTTGGGAACGCTGCAGGGTGGGGGCAAGGGCAAAGAAGGCGGTGTCATCGGCAAACTGGAGAAGGTGGACGGCGGGTGACGGCGGCGGCATGTTCGCCGTATACAAAAGGTACAGAAGGGGGGAGAGGACGGAGCCTTGGGGCACACCGGCGGAGGGAAAAAAGGTGGAGGAATCCGTGTTATAGATGGTGAAGTAGGATGGACGGTGGAAGAGAAAGGAACCGATCAGACGGACGTATTTAATGGGAAGGGCGAAGATTTGGAGCTTGAAGAGGAGACCTGAATGCCATACGCAGTCATAGGCACGTTCGAGGTCCAAGGAAAGGAAGATAGCAGAGCGACAGGAATTAAGCTGTTCGGAAAGGAGATGTGGGAGGTGAAGGAGAAGGTCATCAGAAGAGAAGGACGCCCGAAAGCCACACTGGGTAACGGGTAGGGGGCGGTGCTGGTGGACATTCTTGTGGTTGCGTCGGGTGAGGATGGATTCCAGGATCTTGCTGACGACCGAGGTAAGGTTGATGGGACGGTAGGAGGAGATGGCGGACGGCGGTTTACCGGGTTTAAGGAACATCACCATATGGGAGGTTTTCCACAGGTCGAGGTAGTAGCTGGTGGACAGGACTACATTGTAGAGCCTGGCCAGGGTGGAGAGGAAAGAGACAGGAGCTTCAAGAAGGTGGCAGTAGGTGACACGATCGTGACCAGGAGCGGTGTTGCGTTTTGTGCGGTGTGTAGCAATGAGATCCTTTGTAGTGGTAGGGGCATTAAGTTCCATGTGTGCAATGTTGTCCAAGTACTGGAAACCAGGTGCGAGGGGAGGGACAGTGGTGTCAGTTTGATTGCGGACATCCGGGAAGTGGGAATAATCGAACTGGGGATCGTTGGGGATGGAAAAGACATCAGAGAGATAGCAGGCAAAGTGATTGGCCTTAGTAAGGGTGTCAGGGAAGGGGTAATCATCATGGAGAAGAAGACAGTAGGGGGAGGGTTTTCTTCTCGTAAGGCGACTGAAGGCTGACCAGAACTTGGACGAGTTTATAGGAAGGCAAGCATTTAAACGAGTGCATGTCTGTCGCCAGTCCCGGCGTTTCTTAGCCACGAGAAAGTTTCGGAGGTGTCGCTGGAGTTGCCGGTGGCGTCGTAGTGTGTCCGGGTCATGCGTGTGGAGGAAGGCACGGTAGAAACGGCGGAATTCACGGAGGAGGAGGACGGCCTGTGGGGGTAAGGTAGGACGGTGGGGGTGATAGCGACAGTAGCGACGTGGGCCTCCACGGCCTCAGACAAGGTCTGCTGGAGAAAGAAGGCGGCATGGTAATATCATCAGGCTGGTGGTAGGTGAAGGGATGTCTATCGACCTGGGTGGAGAGGGTATCCCGGTAGGCATTCCAGTCGGCACAGGACTGAGCATGGACGTACTTCGGGGGAGAGTTATTACGAGGGACTGACTCGCTTAGTGAGAGGCAGGCGCTTAAATATACAGTAGGGTACGTCGCTATTGGCCGCTGGAATCATGTGCTCCACAGTGGCGGCCCCAGGACCGCGTGCATCCATGGCTTACAGCGCGACGGCTGCAGAGACCACTAGTGGTAATCGAGGTCCATGCCGTCTGGCGCGGATTCGAAGCCTGCAGCGCTTGGTACCAGAGTAATCTGAAAATTTCTTCTGGAACGAGATTCGAACCGGCACTCCTGCTTATTAGGTAGGTGCTCCAACCACTGAAACATACGGAAATAGGACGCAGTTGTCATCGCAACTTCATGGACTACCCAGTCACGCCTCCAGTCAGACGCAAATTCTCAACTCATCGGCACATTACTAACGTAATTCCGCTGCCAGTTATCCTCATTACTCGCGATATTTCCCCGATTCCCGAACACTGAAGGGATCATTGGCTAGCACCACCTTAATTATACGTCCGAAAGAACAGACTTCACATGTATGAAATAGACTCTTCTGGCTGCTATTGAGATGGTTCGTGGTCGATTGCAGAAAATCTTGCTCTTAGCCCATGACGTATCGTTCGCCATTATGTGGCGAGCATGCAGTGCCAAAGCTTGAAGGCGGAAAGCGCAGACCAGAGTTAGTGGTGAACGAGCAAGCGAGTGTGATGATTTACCACCCAGCGGATTGCAGTGCATTGGCTCCGTTAGCCTCATGGCAATCTGTTATGTAAATGTGCTGTTTGCTTTTCAGAAAAAGTGTTTTATTTTCATATGTCCGTCAAGCTCGTCTTAAACCATTTGCATGATTTCTCTTTTATTGGATCATTGGGTTTATCGAAAAATACACTCTTGTGTAATAGCCTTAAATTTGTAATCATTGGCCAGTTGGCTTATCTCAGTGACAGTTCACAAACTGTTTGCTGCTGGCCAGTTACTACTAGAAAGTGTGTTCCTTTCTATTTCAAAGTACCGCTGAGTAACTTTACAATGCAATTAACTTACATGCATATTGTATTTGAAGTTGGGATTTAAAGTTATCTTATTTATGAAAATATTTTATTAATTGTAGTTATTGCCATTTCGTTACAGTCCCGATCTCCGGCTAGGTTTTGGGTTTGTGAAATCATTAGGACTCTTTCTAGATTTACAGCTGTATGTCGATGTAAATTTCTCTAATAAAGTGTTGGTATTTTAAAATTGTTGCCTCTGGGTTGTGTTTCTTTGCACTCCCGACCTTTAACATAATTTAGTTACGTAAGAGGTATCATTCGAGTAGGTGTCGATCCCAGATATTGTAATTGCCAAGTACGAGGGTGAGGCAAATGAAAACCTTAAATATTGTTTAATATTATTTACTGTGCAGAAGTGGTATAAAGCTGTATCACGTTTCAACAGAATCTCCCCCACACTCAGTGCAAGTCCACCAGCCCTTACAAAGTGCATAAATTCCTGTAGAAAAATATTCTTTTGGTAGTCCGCGCAGCCACTCACGCACCGCGTGGCGTACCTCTTCATCAGAAGGGAACTTCTTTCCTCCCATTGCGTCTTTGAGTGGTCCAAATATATGGAAATTACTTGGGGCAAGGTCTGCTGCGTATGGTGGATGAGGAAGACACTCAAAATGGAAGTGAACCCAGGTTTCGTCCGCAGTAACGATTCCTGCAAGGAAGCCATCACATTCTGGGTTCACACCGCCAAAGAAGTTCTTCGCAAGCATCAACACGTCGTTTTCTCATTTCAGGAGTCAGCTGCCGTGGCACCCATCTTGCACACACTTTGCGAAACTGGAGCACATAATGCACAATGTGCTGTGCTGACCCATGACTAATCGGTAAACGTGCTGCAGTGTCATTCAGTGTCACTCGGCGGTTTTTCTTTACTATGGCTTCAACTGCGACAATGTTCAGTAGAGTCACAACTCGTTGTGCCTGACCCGGACGAGGAGTATCTTCCACTGAAGTGACAGCATTTACGAACTTAGTACTCCATTCGTAGACAAATATGCATCACCGTACTGAATCTTCATTCTGGATGAACTGCAATAGGTTTCACACCTTAACTACGCAAAAACCTAATAACAGAACTATGTTCTTCCCTGGTGCAAGTCGCAAGTGGGGCGGCCATCTTTATACTGAAACTGCGACGGTATGCATGCATCTGCACTATGCTGCCACCTACAGGCCATTCTGCACGCTGTTTGTAGCACGCTTATCAACTTAGAGGGCAGCGGCGCGAAATTTCGATTAGTTATTGCAAATTTAAGGTTTAGATTTGACTGACCCACGTATAATACCCCAAGGTTGTTGATGCTGGCATGTCCTATTGGCATACTATACCAGCATATATTTTGTTTTCTTTTGGTTTTTATCCGGTACCACATTTCTACTTGAGTATTCTCCACTGCCATTCTAATTCTTATGACTTTATCTAGTATATTTGCACTAGGTTGTATCTGCATTGATTTATGAAAGATCGTTCTCCTGCTCAGCTGGTTTGGATCTTTTATGATATTCCCTAAGGCAACATGAAAAATGAGACCCGCCACCGTATCGCCTGGCCTCACAGCGTATTGTATAACTGGTGAATGAGATACCATTCCTTACGATCTTATTCTACTCTGCACCTCATTCAATGTCATTCTCCCAAGCCTTCACAATTCTCCAGGAGTTCCGAGTTAAATAGGGGGTACAGTGGCTGTCGTATGCTGAGTTGTACTCGTTTAAAAGATGGTGCGTGCCAGTCCCTAAATCAAATGTCTTGTCTCTAATTTGCCTTTCCCTGGGAAAAATCCAGACTAGTATGAGCCAGTCTCTGAAGAACTGCGACGAGGTGGCCAGAGATTCTCTGGAAGAATGCGTTATGTGATAAGCTTAGCAGCGTAATTCAGCGATGCCTGCCGCATTCCAACATATTTCGTTTCTTGTATACCAAATACACAATTCCTGCACCCTACACCTGCGGCTTTTTTTCCTCATCTCATACTGAAATGATCACTTTTAGGAGACTCTGTTGTCACTCCCACTTTGCTTAAAAGTTCCGCTGTAATATTACCTGTTCCCAGTGACCAATCGTTGTTCAATTTCTGAAAGTAGTTCTCATCTCCTCTACAGTTGATGGGCCAGTATTTTAATCCGAGTCATTTAACCATTCTGCACCAGTACATTTTTGGTATCATTCTGAAGTTGAGAAGTTTATCAAAACTCAGATTTCTTTCCTCTCATTTACGATTTACTCTTTACCAAGCTAGTTTTTCTGCTGAACGGTTTTCAGGCATTATTTACCTCCTAATATAATTACCTCGCCTCATTACGATTTCTTAGAAGCTCCAGTTATTTTATGTTAGTTTACATCCACTATCTCTTTATTCATAGATAGATCTTTTTTCAGTTGCACTTTTTCTTTATAAACTTACACCACTGCTCTTGTACAGTTTGACGGTAACGTTCTTCTGTACGTGTCACTCTTTTCCTCTGGTCATATCTCACACTCCATATAAAACCTTTAACATTTTATGTGCCTTTCTTCGTTTCCAAGTGTTCGATATGCTGAACTATCCACTAATTCTTTTATCATTTCCCACAGATCCTCGACGTTGGCGCAGCCTGCAGCCCTTCCATTTCTTATGTCCTTCTCTGGGACGGACTTCTAATTACAGATACTTCTGTAAGTCTTACATTATCTTTTTGCTTGTTGGTTTGGGTTCCACTACAAGCATTGGTGATTCTAGCCCTCACTTGCACCCATACAAAAGTGCCTTGAATCTACAATTGGGCGTCTGAGACTCTTTACTTCAAAGAGGCCTGACTTGAGATATGCGTAAATCAATACATGAACAGTCTGTTTAACAAAGTTCAAGTTTGGTGGCTCCTGTGTTTCTTTGCATACATCGTTGTGCGGGATCAATGAAGAGCTTACGAACAATTATATTCGGAAGAAGATGTCCCTTGTTCCGTTATCGTTGCTTGAGATTTGTTTGCTACGACCTCGGATTCCTGATTTAAACACATGTTCCTTTCCAAATTGAGCATTCAGAGATCCAGGGGCTGTTTCTACGTCTTGGGCTGAGCACTCGTAACTTATTTTTCCCACGAGTTCATAAATCAAGTACTTTTCTCCTTCCTCAACTTTCTCAGTCCGTGCGTGGCCACTAACTGCGGAGAATTTTGAATTTCCCCTTTATCGTGATTGTTGAGGGCTTAGGCGCGATAGGTGTGAATGCAGTCACAAGGCGCTTAGAGCGATGGTACACTACACATGCTGTGTCGAGTTACGTTTCTTCCCGCTACAACCATAGTACATGCCAGCTAACCACTGATCTAGGATTCCATTTTCAGACCTCCTGACTTATCATAGAGCTAAATACTCAGTTTCAGTTTGTTGCTTCATCTGGTTGCACCCTCAGGTCTCCTGGTTGATACAGAAACCTCGTATTCCAGGGTACAACATATATATCTGTTTTAGGTCTTATATTTCTGTTCTCTCTTCCCAGATTTCTTGTCCATTATCACTGTCATTTCCCTTGCCGTGTCTGTCACCACTTATCGGCCCGGCTTCAATTTAGGCGATTTACGCGATTTGAGTCGATGACCAACGGTACTACCAAAGTCAAAGACCCTTCATGGGCTGCACTAGGAGGTCTACGTAACAGTTAGGGCGTCTGCATACCAACACGACCGACGCTGACGCCATCTGGTGAATAACAAGCACCGAACTGGTGGCCACTGAGGAGTGGGCAAACATAGTTAAGGCGAGGACTCATCGTCACTCATGTGCCATGCGTTGGAGCGGTCATCTCCGTTCGCCATCCTACAAGACACCTGCCCTAGGGGGCCAGACACCTCAACTGTAGACCATGCGTCGAACTGAGAAATTTCCAACCGTCGATCTTCTAGGCATCCGCCGTCGCCAGATGTCAAGCCCGGAAAAAATACCCAGGAAGTCGACAGTTCCATCGCCTCTGCTGAGACGGGTTTCCTACCTGTCTTCTTATAAACATATCTGCGCCTGCCTGCCGTGCTACCACATGACGCATCTATTCCACCTCGCAAGGCCTCTTCGGTCCCAAGACGTACTGAGCGTGGCAGCCATAGACTTCACCACCGAGGGTGTGGATAATGGAACAAGAACTCTCTCGGCAGCTGGACTAATAAAGATTACCAAGCTAAATGTGACTGGATATGCATTCGTCTATCCACTAGAGAACCCCAAGCCATTGCAGATGCCAGCTTAAAACGTCTAGTATGTAGCTCACATTCTTTCGTCTATTTACATCGTATAAAGAACGTGGGAGATACTCTCTGTGGCAAAGTTTGTGTTGTGCTGTGTAATTAACACTGCTTGAAAACGTAAACAATGTTTTCGGAAGCGATTTTGGGAGTCATATTAATGCAATGTTATCAGGTAAATCTGCAGAAGGTATCCGCACTATCTTAAAGTCACTAAGAACTGTACATCTGATGGAGTCACTAGGTGAGTTGAAATCAGTAATGGCAAAATAAAAATTCTACAAGTTAAAAAAGCGAACATTTGCATACATTTCTGATAAAAAAACGTTACTGTAGTTGTTTATTCATTCGTTCTTTTCCGGTTTCTCGGCAACAAGAATATACGATTGCAAATAAAATATAAATTTTTGTTAATATTTAGGAAATATTTTCTACACTTCATCCCAATCTACGTGCACAAAAATTGTCCTATTACATTACCTTCGTTTCACTTTATTCCCACTGGTACCGCTCTAAAATTTCGGTCGCCGTTCTATGTGAAGTTTTCCTGTGTTACGTCCCTGTTCCATGGCAAGGGTTACAAGTTTTGTCGAAGTTGTTTTATTATTTTTGTCATCAGCTATTAGTAATTCTATCTTAGAAATTATGACTCGTTCTGTATTTCTTATACTACTACTGCCACAACTACTAGTACTGCAAATTAATTTAATGCTTCCAGAAACATTTATTATCATACAGAAACATTGGCCACGGAAACTTATGTAACTAACGTCAAAGGCAGTAACACCACTGCGATTGTCTTTGATAATGTCTTTGTTCATTACTCTTAGAGTAAAATTAAATCGGTTGTTTTCACATGCATACATTTTCCACACTGTTACGATTCTTTCATAAGCCGTGGTCATTCTTCGACTGTAGAACACTTCCATGTTTCTAAGAATGTCTCCAGCGTCCGACATGGAGTCCACGTAGAGTCAGTCACTATTGTTCTGTGTTCTCTCAGGACGCCTGACGTACACTGCTTGATAATCGTTTCGCTGGGCAGAACGGGTAGTGGATTTTTTTCAAAACACCTCCAAATATTGCTAGCATATTATGCAAAATAAATAGTACAGTTGTGTAACATTCATCGGCTGGGTCCATGTGCTGGACAATAGATTATTCACAAAAAACCTCCATCCATCTCAGAGAAGTCTCTCTAATCCAGCAGTAAATTTTCAACATGGTATAATATTTTAACGAAGTTTACATGTAGCTTGTCTCGCCTTTTAGAGAACAAAGATATGTTTCCAGAGGATAATAGTGATTTGCATTTGTAATAGATGCGGTTTCGTGCAGTTACGTCTGCGAACAGGTATTTACATAAATGCTTCTGTAGCTCGTAAAACTAAACACAGACAACGCGAAGCAGGTTATTAATAAATGGGAATGCATAATGACATGTTTTGCTGTCGACACATGTTTGCAAGCGGATGAGCGGTCCGGTAATTCCTTGCGTAATCATCCAAATAGGCAAACGGTATAAATACTAAAAGCCACTGTGTGTGTACAGCAGCTCAGTAGTTACAACGCGAGCATGCCACCATTTTTACAAGTATTATGTGATCGTTACGGGGAATAACGTTAGAATTTGTTAGTGCATTTAACACCCCACATAGAAAATAAATTGGTTAACCTGCGGTGATAAATTTCCGTTTAATCATTAGAATGCAACGAGTTAGGAGTCGTCATCATAATGCACTTGTGTCCTCCTTCCAGTAGCTTTTGAGCTTAAACCAACTAGCCACGAGAATACCACATCGAACTATATTACAACCAGTGTCTGGAAAATTATTAAACAAACTATGTTGGCGATCTTAAGGTAATACATTTTTGTATCTATCTTTACATTACTGTAGAAAAGTTCAACCACTGTTGGATCTTTTGTTATTCTTCACTGAAATTTGATTTTTCTGTTTTTAACAATTAGTAGGCATACTGGAAGCACAGTACAAATGTTTATTTTAAGACCGTGCTGCCTCTGTAGCTGCAGACTTATCGCAATAATGTACATATCTTTCCAGCATCCCTCATTGTGATGCACGTGATATCCACATATGTTCTCCGGTAGTGATGTGACGGGTCTGTCATTAGAATGACAAACAGGGGATGAACAAAACTACAGAAACAATAAAAATACACTTTATCATGCCTACTATTCTATCTATCTATCTATCTATCTATCTATCGCTTGAGCCTTGTCCCACAGTTACGCAGGGTCAGCCATCGTTAGTCGGATCTGGCATGTTAATGTTTAAAGGGTGACCGGATCCCCTTCCTGGCGCCACGCCGTTCCCCTGGGACGGAATTAGTGCTCACCAACTGTCTGTGTCGAGTGTAATCCATGGAATAGCGCGTATCTGTTCAGATGTCTGAGAGACGAGGCGGAACATGGGGATCAGCCCGGTATTCACCTAGCGGGATGTGGAAAACCGCCAAACACCACATCCAGGCTGACTGGCACATCTGCCCTCGTCGTTAATCCGCCGGGCGGATTCGATCCGGGGCCAGTGCGCCTACCCGAGTCCAGGTATCAACGCGTTAGCGCTCCCGGCTACCCTGGCCTACTACCGTGTAGGAAATCCAGTGGAATTCAGAAAATCTTCCAATCTTCTCGGAATGGATAATTCGGGTCCTTTACTACTTTTAGGGCAATCGTATACCATCCTTCCTGCAAAATAGTGGTGATTTCAGGTAACTATGATGGATGTGAATAGCGATGAAGCGCCCTTATCTCCAAATTACTCCACAATGTTTGTATTATATTGGGTCCTGGTGACTGAGGTGCCCAGGAGAGATGCGACAATTCTTTCTGGTGCTCAGAAACCTAGTCCTGTACGTTGAGAACTGCGTCAACAGCAGTCTAGTCGTCTTGGGGAAGAAACGTAATGCCACGGGATGAAGCTGATAAGTCAAACAGGTCACATAATAGCGATAATGTGTCCTTGCAAAGTACCAATATGGACACCCAAATCATTACCAACACCGACCATGTATCTCTTTTCGGATGTAAGCTCCAGAAGTAGTTGAAAACAGTGTGAAACAACACTGATCCGACCAAATGACACTCTTCCATTTCTCCACAGTCCATGTTTTACTGATTCAGCTCCTCATTTTCATTTCATGGGCTTCGCATCATCAACGAGTGGTTTTGTAACTCCATCTCTCTCCTAAATTCCCAGCTTTAGCAACTCCATTTGTGTTGGTTTGATAGTGTCAGGATTCGCTAGTGCGACATCATCTCTGCAGTGAGCATGCAGCTGGCGTCCTCTTATGTTTCGTCATAATACTCTTCAATGGCCGTGCACTATGATCTCTCAACAGGCAGTTTCGTCCGCGTTGTGACTTATTTTACATTATTGTGATGTCATTCCACTTTGTCTGTGTGCTGAAACACCAAACGCCTGGGGTGCATCCATCATATGAGCATGAAAAATCTGCACACGTAGTAATTCACCTACCTCCGACATTGAGCGCTCACAGCTACAGAAAACACTATTCTGACCCCGACTGGCACTTGCAACATATTTGAGGTCATTTACAGTTGACTTTCGTAGTCACATACAACAGCTCCACCAGCTCGCTTGACTAGCATCTGCAGTTATCTTCAAGCATGCATTTCTCGCGATGTTTCTATTTTTTGCGTATGTTTACGGTATTACTTTCAATAAAAATGGTTCAAATGGCTCTGAGCATTATGAGGCTTAACTTCTAATTCATCAGTCCCCTAGAACTACTTAAACCTAACTAACCTAAGGACATCACACACATCGAACCTGTGACCGTAGGGGTCGCGGGGTCCCAGGCTGTAGCGCCTAGAACCACTCGGCCACCCTGGCCGGCTTACTTTCAATACATTCGATCATAAATCATAACAAGAAACGTTAAGCACTGTAGATGCACCGTTATTAAAGAGCAAAAGAAATTCGTGTTTTAACTCGTAAGAGAGACGCACACGTATCGCATCAGTCACAGGTCACTGGCCGAAGCTGAAGTGGAGGCATAGCTGTAAGTATGTGAACAAACACTGACTACACTACGGTTGGAGAGGCCCGATGATATTGGCACTAAACTGCGACAACTGGTCATTTGTTATTAACAGAAGCAGATAACAATTAATTATTTGGTTCTCCGGGAAATTACGTGTTTATTTGCAATGCAACTATAATATGTAGTAAGTAACACATGACCTCATCTGATTTAACCAAAATTCCACCAAAATGAAGACAAAAAGTTGGGTTAAATTTTCACTAAGCGCAGAAAATAAAAATTTGCTTTTCCGCGAGTAGTAAGACCCCGGTTCAAACTGTTTCCCGTAGGGGCTCCTTCGTGCATCTAGCTCGCTAGTACATTACCTAACGTGCGTCGAGTTGCGATACTGATAACATAGAAACAAAATGCGTTTTAGGTTTACTTCCCAACAGACGAAATTCGGATAGAGAAGTGTCGAGCTACGACAGCGCACCTTGAAATTCGGCGCATGTTCTCGTGGTTTACTGACCACCATCCCAGTGAGGCGTTGTGTCGAAGTCCTTCTGGGATTCGGCAGTTGAAACTGTAATTTGTCTACCATACTTACGACTTCAGCATCAAAATGCTATGCGAGCGAGTGCAATGCTCGTTACACAGTAATTAAACAAATTAAGAAAAATCTCTGTGGGATGGTCACCTGTATAACACCGGAAACACCGTCACATTGACACAACAATTAGATGTGCAAGTAACTGACTATATTTGATGACTGAGGGTCGCCTAGTTAGCATGATTGTTAGGAGACTGTGCGTTATAATAACAAAGCAAGTGTGCATCGGCCAATAACGATCTATTTTGATGAAAGTTCTACAGAATCAAAAGTTGCTTGTTTGTGGACCTGCAGCATGAACTAAGTCGAAATGTGATATTTTAAATGAGCTGCAATGTAACTTTTCATTTGTCCATATCTGACAGTCATACCTGTTCCGGCTTACAGCGCCATTTTCAAATACATCATTGTGTGTTGCAAATAGTGATACTTATTTAGGTCTTATTTACGATCAATAACGTCATTTTTAAAAATTTCATTTATTCCTACACCTACATGGAGTTGATGATCATATGATATTCAGGACCCAACTGTGAGCTCTCCTTTATGAAATAATATTATTTTAATCACTTAGTTTTTATAAGAACAAATTTTCCAGCTATTTAACAATAGGGATCCTTATTCAGTATGTTTATAGATATTTAAAGTTTGGGAGTCAGCAACGATGTGGTTGCTGCACAGACATTATTGGGTTAAAATTGTGTTGTGTAGGTGTCATCTGTGATTCTTATACTCATTCTTTCACATGGTCGAAAATTCGAGTAAAATTTTCTACGTAGGGTATGTTTCAGGTCAGTTTGTTTCATAGCCGGAATGGACGGCCACGGGGTTACTGCTGATGCTTCTGTGAAAAACAGAGCGCTCGAGACCTGTCTCTTCTCCTCAGAGCCTTGTGACAGACCTCCTGTGGTCAAGCTGCAAACGCTAGGTGGCCACTTTACATGTTCACTTACAATCAGGAAAAACTGAAATTTCTCTCCAGACATAGCCAAACGTAGCCTAAAATAATCAAATAAAGTGAGCGCATACTGCACAGCGATACATGACCCCATTATCACGAGCTACTGCAGTTCACTGCTCCAGACGACTACACCGGTAATTTCAAGATAACGGTGTTTTATGAAGGAGGAAATCCAGAGGTCTCGACACGTTCTTTTCCGAGACATGGAAATCTTTCACTCTAATTTTTCCGATAGTCTGCTGGAGTGTATTCGTCACGTCAGCCGAGAAATTTCCATGTGTGAGCCGGGAGTGTTTTGCGCTGTCGTTTCTATTTCAAAAGATACAAGCTTCAGCTGTAACTTAATGGTGGTGATAAGAAACTATCTGCAGTGTTGTGAATTCGTTCTGGTAGTAGACGCGGTAAACAACAATTCCTTTCACGTTTAGTGCTTTGTATGATTTTTACACCCTGTTTTACGAGAAAATATTTACGGCCTGTTCCTTCACGCAGAAATATTTACGGAAATCACTTACTTCGGCATATAACAGATCCTTCTACTTACACAATTGCAGTGACATATAGAAAATATCATACAGTAAACAGGACGGGTACCACCGCACTAGCACCTCAATCTAGGCAAATATGTTAAAAGCGACCTGCATCAATAATAAGTCGCTTGTTAAGGGCTTACGTAATTGAGCACTTATTGGACTCCAAGACAGCCTGTCTCGTGGTATGTTCGCAAAACTATGGGGCGAGTTTGACTGTTATCTGACCACGTTTAATGTTTGTGAAATGTAAATGAAATATCTTAAAAGTAATTTTAAAAAGGCGTCAAAGAGCGCACGTGCATTAAGGTGAAAGATGTAGGCCTACCCTTGCCGGATTCGTTTGTTATTTTGAAAATAAAAGTTTTGTTCTCTTATGTCCCTATTAAAATTCAGCCCAAGTTTCAAATATAATCTTTTCGTAATAAATTTTCTGAAAGACCCACCATATCTATTAGTGGAAACAGGAGACGCCAGTAAAATTGAAATAATCTTCTCCGAGGATGTAAGAATTACTATCTAAAGTCTCTGGTACTTACGAGAGAACAGCAGTAGTTGGTCAGACACGATCTGGCAAGAGAGTAGCTTCCTGTTACAGCTTTATTCACTACACTAAATGCGTAAAAGAGTAACAATTTCCATATTTTCCTACAGTTTAGTAAACGACACGAGTCAATGGAACGCTACCGGATCTGCGACAATTTACTCGCAATGTCGAAGGATACGGTACTGAAGAAAAACAGGTTTACATATTCAACTGACATAATTCCTACGACTGTTTGAGCATACATACTAAAAGCCACGTATTTATTCATTTTTAGGGTTCCGTTCCTCAGCCGCTAAAAGTGGAACCCTTATACACTAAAGTGACATAGAAAAAGGTATAGGTACGCGTATTCAAATACAGAGATATTTAAACAGACAGAATACGGCGCTACGGTCGGCAACGCCTATATAAGACAACGAGTGTCTGGCGCAGTTGTTGGATCGGATACTGTAGCTACAATGGCAGGTTGTCAAGATTTAAGTGAGTTTGAACGTGGTGTTATAGTCGGCGCACGAGCGATGGAACAAAGCACCTCCGAGGTAGCGATGAAGTGGAGATTTTCCTGCACGACCATTTCACGCGTCTCTCGTCAATATCAGGAATTCGATTAAACTTCAGATCTCCGATATCGCTGCGGCCGGGAAAAGATACTGCAAAAACGGGCACAACGACTACTGAAAAGAATCGTTCAACGTGATAGAAGTGCAACCATTCCGTACATCGTTGCAGATTCCAATGCTGGACCATCTACAAGTGTCATCGTGCGAACCATTCAACGCAACATCATCGATATGGACTTTCGGAGACGAAGGCCCAATCATTTGCCCTTTATGACTGCACGATACAAATCTTTGCGCCTCGCCTGGGTCCATCAAGACCGATATTGGACTCCTGATGACTGGAAACAATTGCCTGGTCAGATGAGCCTGGTTTCAAATTCTATCGAGAAGATGGACGTGTACGGGTATAGAGACAACCTTCTAAATCCATAGACCCTGCAGCTCAGGACGAGGCTGCTCGAGCTGGTGGAGGCTCCATAATGATGTGGGGCGTGTGTAGTTGGAGTGATATGGGACGCCTGAAACATCTAAATACTACTCTGACAGGTGACACAGACATAAGCATCCTGTCTCATCACCTGCATCCATTCATGTCCATTGTGCATTCAGACATATTGCCCAGAAAGACAATGCGACACACCTTAACTCCAGAATTGCTATAGAGTGGCTCCAGGATCACTCTTCTGAGCACAAACACTGGGCTACTTGCCACTATACTCTCTGGACATGAACACTGTTGAGCGTATATGGGATGTCTTGCAAAGTACTGTTCAGAAGAGATTTCGACCCCCTCGAATTCTTACAGATTTATGGACAGCCCTACAGGATTAATGGTAATTAGACGAGTCCATGCCACGTCGTGTTGCGGAACTTATGCGTGCTCGCGGGAGCCCTGCAAGATATTAGGCAGGCGTACCGCTTTTCTTGGCTCTTCA
Organism: Schistocerca gregaria; assembly: GCF_023897955.1. Classification (NCBI taxonomy): domain Eukaryota; kingdom Metazoa; phylum Arthropoda; class Insecta; order Orthoptera; family Acrididae; genus Schistocerca; species Schistocerca gregaria. The sequence goes on from NC_064925.1 coordinate 148,746,855, forward strand.
GTGTAGAATCACTTAGTTGTCTATATGTCGGTCTGTCTGTTTGTCTATCCGACCATTTGAAAACTTTTTCCTCGGGAATGCGGAGACGTCACAGGTTGAGATTTTTGTCAAATACTGAAGTCTATGGTTAGGAAAGAGTGGTCCACCTATAAAGGAGATCTCATGTATGGTTCTGGTGCGACCTATTCTCGAGTGGTGTTGAAGTGTTTTGGATCCGTGCCACATAGGATTGAAGGAAGACATAGAGGCAATTCAAACGCCGGCTGCTATGTTCTAACAGCATGTAAATGTTAAGGACATTCTTCGAGAACTGAAATGGGAATCGCTGGAGGGTAGGCGACGTTCTTCTTAACCCTTACCTGCTCTGTTGGGGTCCCGGAGAACCCCAGACGATCGAATACAATACATAGTACGTGAACGGAACAACAGATGACACCTGTGTTCTTGGTAATCCTCAGTGAAGTGCTGCCATTTAAAGCGGAGTGTTGATTGCGGTGTTTCCAGTATTATTGTGTGAGATAAAGAAAAAGAGGTCTCAGAATACCCCACCAGAGTATTAACGAAAGTTGTTTTTGGCTATCTCTATTAGTGTTTTACGCGACTGAAATCTTAGAGTACTACAAAAACGGCACACTTTCCTTGGTAACGTTAATTGTTAAGGTTATATGAGTATGAACGCATTATTTTTCAGAATGCCATCATCGAAGTCATTAACAGATGAAGAATTGGAAAGAACAGTGAATGATCCTGCGTTTTTGCAATCTGATGAGGAAACCACAGCAGATGAGGATGAATTTATACTAAGTGATCATGATTCCACCTCTGACACTACATCAGAAAGTAGTTTTGAAGAATCAGATGAAGAGGCGTGTATTAGACCTTCCGCTGACAAAGATTTGTTTGGAAAACAGCAGTGTTACAAGTGGTCAAAAGAAGCTCCTCCTACAACTCATACCCATGTCACAATGTAGTTAGTCATCTTCCAGGTGGGAATGTGAAGAAAAAATGATTGATTCAATTGGCATATTATCTGCTTGGGAACTGTTCATTGGTGAAGATTTATTGCAAGTAATATTCACCAATACAAATGTCAAGATACATGACATGTCAAAGAAATACAGAGCTCCTAAGCCAGCTTTCATAAAGCCGCTAGATATAATAGAACTGAGAGCATTTCTGGGTCTGCTTTATTTATCTGGAATAATGAAATCCAATCACGAAAATGTTGCTGGACTTTTTGCTAATGATGGAACTGGTCGTGATGTGCTTCGAACCACTGCGAACGTTCAGAGATTTTTAATCATTTGATCTTGTTTGCGATTCGATTGTGCTGCTACTAGAGTTGCTAGGAACGCTGATGACAGACTTGCAGCTATTAGAGATGTGTGGGAACTCTTTATAGACAAATGTCAAAAGTATTATACTCCAGGGGTGTACGTGACAATCGATGAAATCTTAGTACCCTTTCGTGGTAGGTGCAAATTTTGCATGTACATGCCCAAGAAGCCAGCCAAATACGGCTCCAAAGTCATGTGCCTTTGTGACTCACGAACATTCTATTTATGCAATGCATTTGTTTACAACGGAAAAGACACAAATAAAAGTACATTATCAATCCCAACACAGGATGCTTTGAAATTAATAACTTCAATTGAGGGAAGCAATAAACATGTGACAGTAGACAATTGGTTCATGTCACTTGAACTCTGTGATCAAGTAGAAGCCAAAAAGTTGACTATCTTAGACAATCTAAAGCAAAACAAACCGCAGATCCCAGAAAAATTCAAACCAAACAGAAAGCGCCCAGTAGAATCTGCATTATTTGGTTACAACGAAGGAAAGACAATTTGTTCTTATGTAAGGTGTCAGGCAAATCCAACACCTTACATGGAAACCCTGACATAATAAGCAAATCCAGTAGTATGTCACATAGCTCCGAATAAATCGTGACATTAAATTAACCAAAGTAATACGAGTAACAAGTGAGCAAATGGAATACCACAGACTAACAAAAGAATGCCTAAATGCATGTCGTACCTTCCCACCGTGAGGCAGACGCAGTTCCGAGGGGAGAAACGCGGACAGAAGCCGAGAGCAGAACCGTGTTAAGCTAGAAGGACCTACGATAAGGGAAGGACGGGCTAGCCTACGTGTACGACTACCACCCGCACGTTTTAGCGTGAGACTTTTTCGTGTCTCAGGTATGTCAAGGACCACCCCCAGCCCATGTTAAAAGCTAGAGCCCTCCAGAAAAGCAGTATAGATCTTATGATAACACAAAAAGGGCCACTACCTCCCGCAAGTTTTAGCGTGAGACTTTTTCGCGTGTCTGTTACATTAGGACAATCCTCCAGCCCATGTTAAAAGATAGAGCCCTGCAGAAGAACAGTATAGATCTCACGATAACGCTAAAAGGACCACACCAGCTGCAGGTTTTAGCGTGAGACTTTTTAGCGTCTGTTACGTTGCAAACTTTAAAAACATTGCCCCACCACGAAAAGTATAACGTTTCTCATTAGATAGACAGAATTTTTGTAAGCGGAGCTTAAGTTTAACATTGAGACAATGATTGGTCAGATGAAAACGCAGCCAGACGTTTTTTTTAAAAACCAACTTCGGTAAATTGTATTAAGGAGAAGTTAGGAGAGTTAGTTCCGAGACGGCGAGCTGGATGGCTGGTTCGCCGGCCTCTGTCGCCCTGTCGCTGCCTAAACACCGACAAGGTAATGAACGCACGCGATTCCGCATTTCTGAGCGCATAAGGCTTCCCTCAGAACTTCAGAAGACTCATCTGTTACACCCCCTTTTTGCATAATACTAATGGTGATCGTTAACTAAAACTCATGGTGTTCACATTTGCCACTTGAAGAACAGATCTGAAACGCGATGATTTTTCTTTTATATAGTTATTGAGAAGCCACATCAGCCACTGTAATTTACGACGAGTTAGATAAGTAATTAAAGATAATTGAGTGTCACTGTAGACCATTTTGATAGTTTTCTCTTTTGTGAAACTTAAATTAAACCTAGATTATAGATGTGATATGGCATAGGTCATCCTTCGATCGATTGTAGAACTTGGAAACCCATTCAGGGAATATTCGTTCACATTTTTGTTGAACACAGTTGGTTTTTACCATCCTGTATTAAAACATTTCCTTTTATCAATAGTGCAATTTATAAACGATGTTTTGTGAGTAGAATAAAACTTCCAATGGTAAATTTAACTGCTTTTTCGACGTTATTTAACCAGCTAACTAAAAATAGGAAAGCCTTGAACCCTTTCCACTAAATTTAGTTAGTATTAAGATTATTTTACAGGGAGAGCAGTGGAGCTCACGCTGAGATCATTTAGTATTTGGTTATATCATCGCTAGTCTCACTGAACTCTTCTGAATTCTACATGTCATGTGTGGTCTGGCGTCTCCTTACCAGCAACAGGTCCCAGGTTCAAACTAGTTAATTCCCTAAAAAACACGCTCAGAGCGTCGTTGCGCCAAAGTGGTAGGGAGACACGATATAGAACAAACAGACACCACCATGAATGTTTAGACTTATGTTACAAAACCTTGGAATGGATTTAGTAAAGCCCCATATACAACGGCGAGATGTCAAACCCCTTTCTCGTGAACTGAGAGACGTTGTTGTTAAACTTGGTAGTATTCCTCTTACCTCTTCAGAGGCAGAACCCATGAGGAAAGCAAGATGCTATATGTGCGCAAGAAATGTGGACAAGAAAACCAATGTAGTGTGTGAAAAGTACTTAAAACATGTTTGCCCCAACCACAGATTTTCAGCGTGCCAAAATTGTTTGTAATCATATCTCAAAGATGTAAAAATGTTTATAACATTCAGTGTTAAAAGTGCAATTCAAAATAAAATTTCCTTAAATTACAGTTTCGTTTTTCTTATTGGGGTACTTCGAGACCCCACTAGAGTATTACTGTATGAGCATTTCACTAGAGTAGTTAAGGGTTAAGAAACACTATCTAGAAAATTAAGAGAAACGGCGTTCGGAGATGACTGCCGAATGATTCTACTGCCGCCAACATACGTTTCGCGAAAGGCCCATGAAAATAAGATACGAGAATTAGGGCTCATACGGATTCGTATAGACTGTCGTTTTTCCTTGCTTTATTTGCCAGTGGAACAGGAAGGGCAACGACAATAGTGGCACAGGGTAACTTCCACCACGCGCTGTGCGGTGGTAGCGGAGTATCTGTGTACGTGTAGATGTACTGATATCCCATCGGTCTTTCTCATTCACACACTTACCATATCACCTGCTTACAACGTCATAAGGCAGCAGTTGATGACTTAGTGGGCAGTGTTCTAAATGGTTTCGATTTTTAGGATGTGATCTCGGTTCATGTGTGTTGGTGGTACAGGTATAAGCAAAACGTTTGGGTTTGTATACTGTCACCTATCAATGACGTGAAGTTGTCAGATTTAAATCTAGAGCTCGTCTCAATAATTCAAGTCAAATGTCTGACCGTCGTGACCGAAATCTAAATAATATTACAGCTACTCATAAAAGGTGAGCGTCAATATTTAATATTGTTGCGGCACCTCCCGAACAGGAATCACGGCGAGCAAGGGTCCGTGATGTAACGTATGTACATGAGTGAACTGTTAATCATAGAATGAATACTTTCACGACCGGGTGACATAGCTGCTGGTAAACCTTTCGGGATGTGAGGTCGTGGTCGAAGAAACTCTTCTGTTCCTGATGGTTTTTCCAGGACTGTGCTGGACATCCTCAGAGGCATTCCTCCGCTGAGGTTTGCAAACGGTCTTTTTAATCTCAAAAGTTAACCCACGTCGCATCGAAAGAAGCATTAAAGGGCTGCTTAATACATGCAGTTAGTAGTTCACAACTATTCCTGTATGCTCACCTATGTTGATTATCAATTCTTATCCTACTGTATCTGGTGAAATGGGAATGACAGCATCTCGGCGAGATTCTAGAACTATATTTGGGGAAGTAATTCAGTTTAAGTTCGAAGCGACTATTTCATAAGCTTACATTTACTACATTTGTACATTTTATTAGCCTTTTGGCCAAATGAAGTTGGGAATCGTTCGTGTGGCAATTTCTTCCTTTCTGGGGTACCTACTGTGAATAGGCAAGTGTGTTTGCTCTCGTTATGCAGTGCGGTTTCTGTTCATACTTTCTACTTTTTCTAGTGACGCTTCGAAACCGACTTTAATGACCGTTTATGTCCACTTTAAGCTGGATTAATATCGACAGACATTCTAGGGAAAGATTCCAAGGATCATTTCTATCAAGGTTCGCATTCTTAGGAATATAGATTGTCATGTGTAGCATCCCGTTCCCTGAGATCCAGGGTGCAGTGGCTTCGAGCACTGACTTTCGGTATGATAACGTTTGTAGCAGTGAGTGACATACAGAACAGTGGTGACGACTAGCTATCGGTAGCTGACTTAGCATGGCCTAAAGAAGAAATACTACAAGACTGGACAACGAAATACCTGAAGGGAAGATATGTAGCATTTTATTGTCGTCGCACATGTCATTCAGGGTCTTAGCAAACATACAGGGATGTAGCAAGAAATTGACATGGAAAGACTGCCATTTTCTTGCAACGTAAGTGGCCTAAGCGCAGTGTGAACAATACAATGATGCTTTAATTTTTAATTTTATTGTGCCAGACTCATGTCGGGCCATGGGCCATCATCTGTAGGATAAAACAAACGACCAGAACAATGTTCACAATAGCTGTTGATGAGTTTGATAACAGCTCTGTACAATATCTCGACGTGAAATAAGGTTACATTTTGATACATACAGTGCTTACTTGAATATTTGTGGCACCATATTCAACTTAGTTAAAATCTCATATATGACTTACGGTATACAGAGTGTTCCGAAACCGTTCGTTCAAATTGGAACAGGAGGTAGAGAACGTCAAAACTAATATGTTTCGATAAGGAATATATGATCTATGAACTCAACTTGTGATCTCACGGAACATGTTTTAATGGCGCTGCTGTATACTGGCGTGCCGGTGTCGCTGATGGAATGTGTACCGACATTCAAATATCTATAACACACATGATTGGGCACATGTGAATCCTCGAGGCAGTCGACCTCCTTCTCACCAACAGCGATGCAGTGCTAACGTGTGGGCTGGCATTCTCGGTGGTAAGTCTGAACCACACAACGGACCGAGGTATCGCTTACTCGTGGTACGTGTGTTACCAGAACTGGTCGGGGATGTACCTCTGAATGTCAGGCAGAAGTTGTAACTCCAGCACGATGACACCAGCCCATTTGAGCACTGCTGTGAGGAATCGTTCGACCGGTCGAGATGGCCCTGTGGCCAGACCACCCAGGACACCTGACCACACGTGTGTGGATTTCTTTTTCTGGAGGCATACGAAGTATCTGGTGTATGAAAGAGTTCGGAAACAGATGAAGGCCTCGTTGCTAGAGCTACCTTTGCTGCTGGTACCATTGCGGGCATGCCAGTAATCCTCGAACGGACGCGACAGTCAACGGCAAGACGATGTACTGCTTGCATACAGGCCAACGATTGCGCCATTGGGCAGTACCTGTGAATGGTACTGCAGTAATTAGCATAATAAACTAACTTCGGTGTAGATTGTCCCTAGGATCGGAAACTGAAACTCCTACGTTTTTACTTAAATTGCTTAACGCAACTGAATCTTCTAAAACTGCTGAATTAAAATGAACGGGCTCTCACTTTTCTTGTCTTTATCATTTCAACACTAACCTACAGAATTTTCCCTGAAAAATACGACTCAAACTAATTCTGTTTATTTATGACCCACAATATACAAACGTGACGCAATCTGACTATTAATTAACACGAAAGAATGGCCCTGAATCAGAAGAAATTCTAATAATTACCCATACATTTCATAAGTCACTTACATTACAGAAAATCTTCATGGCACAAACCACAGTTAATATAGCAAGTACACACCCAGCTAAATAAAAAGGCTCTAACTACTATAGACTCTAACTACTAACAGGTATGTGGTTAACAAAGGAAAGATTTTGTTTGCAGAGCAAACCATCTATTTAGCAGATTTTACCTTAATCATGTGACATCCAGTTCCAAAAATTGTAAAATCGTCAATAATTCCACTACACACATTTTACAATTCATGCCCAACCAGTATTAAATCTCCATGAAGAACACATGTCCAGAGCGAACGCTCATGCTAACACTGCTTCTAATCTCCATCACTGCTAACTATTATCTTCTAACTGTGAGTCCGACCAGCCACATAGTCTCTTAGCAAGGACGCACAGCGCTGCCAGTGATATTAATGCAGCCTAAAGCGCTGACAACACACAAACAAATAAACAGGCAACTTACATAGCCCTCTACTACCCTAAAAAAAATTTACGAAGTGTTTTGGGCAGTGGCCAAAACTAATTTGTTAAAAGAAATTATATTACAGATACCAAAGAGATCAGATGCACATGAGTAGTAATATACTGTTGGTCAATAAAGCAAAAATTGTCCTCACAGTCCCTAAAGACAGTCAAATCGTTCAGCATATGAGTAGCCTATAACAGGTTCATGCACAAAGTCTGTGCAGTGAGAGAAAATGCCCATGTAAGTAACGGTCCACCATGCAATCTTGAAGACGTAGTGTTGTCCTCCCAATGGGAACACAGTGCTGACTCTTGACATGAAGACATGAAGATAGGAAATTGACCACAACAGACCACACCCACAGCAGAGTCAGTCGAAGTCTTGAAGAATATTGGTAGGATTGGTAGGTCAGACCCACAGTATTCCTTGAAGAGATTATGGTACTAATGGTCCAACAAAGGTACAGACCCACTGTAGTTCTTGTAAAGATGGCCAGCAATCATCCGTTGCGACTGTGCCGGTGCAGAACCACAATTGAAGAGTCATGAGTCTAATGTAACAAGTCTGTGAACCACCACTTGTGCTCTCACAATTACTTTTTTTTGCAATATCCCTACAACCAGCAATACTGAATTATTAACACACGTGCAAGCACTAACCCAGCCATATAACATTGGAAATTGTATACATATAGTACGACAAACTGACAAATATGTGAGTAAAATGAATCCCTACTATTTAGTTAAGTTGGCGAACTAGTGTCTATACAATTACAATTTTACAGCATACGAATAAATGAAGCAAATAAATGAAAAATGAGAATATCCTTAGAAAAATTAACTTGAAGTATGACCACTAAAAGAAAACATAACAGAATAAATAATGTCTAAACATCTTCCCAAAGCAAAGAATGTGGTATAGAAACAGATTAAATTTGAGGATAACAGTTTTCCTCATCATCGTGAATACAGCTTAGTATTAGAAGAAAAAAATTCTACCGGCTTTATATTATGAGGTAAACACACAGAGACAGGAAAAGTACAGAGACACAAGGTTACAAATATACATAGCGGAATACCACAAAAGGAAAGGACAGGGTCTATTTTCCATGTAATATTTGCTACTGCACTTTATATCTATTATTCATTTTTCTCCTGTCAGTAATATCCTTCATGCTGATCCCTCTATAACTTTCAGCCAAAACTACTTCATATAATTCTTGGAGATCTCCATGAGTTCAACATTTGTTCCCACAAAACGTCATATCGATCTGTATTTATACTTTCATATGCTTCCTACTTCATCATTCGTTTCCAAGAAAATCATACCTAAACCTGTTGTCACTATGCCCTACTTATCTGTTCATTTCCTTTCTCAAAATAATTGTTCCTCATTGTACAATACTCTTTGACCATAACTTTTTCTTATAGCATCTGAATGCATTTCTTCCCAACTCATCATTTTCTTATATAGCATACTCCCTCTTAAACTAACTTAAATCTACTGAGCTCAGGTAAAGAAGCAATGCAGCAGCAACAAACACTTAACACAAACAACAATGACAAAAGCGCAGATTGGCAAAGCAAGCAGCTGCATATCTAAATTAGCAAAGAAAATGCAACATAACAACTATATAACGCAATTTGTAGCAATCAATAAAAGTAAACCAGTGGTAAAATTGGCTTAACACAGTAATACAAAGAGTAGTGAAACCCAAACAAATAGCAGCAGCAATTGTAGCAACATACCTGAACATGACAAAGCACAAGCAGAAAAAATATTACAGTAATGAGAGCAGTGCAGATAAGGGAAATGTCTATTCACATATTAATGTCTATGTCACATCTTAACACCAGATTGATGCATTGCAACAATTTATTCTACCAAAAAAATTATCAAGTCCTTGATAAGACTATTATGTGTGCAATTCCTGTTACTAGTCCCTTCTCCTTCTTATTGTTCTCTTCTTTTCAAGTGGAATTTTTGTTTTTAAGAACTTGGATCACAGAATTATTATTTAATGAATCTGTAGATTGGCATATGTATTGAATTTTATTTTATAAAAATCAATACTGTAGGGCAACTAGAAATTACATATCAAATAATATAAGCAAATATGTACAAAGCAAAGCACAAAAACATCATTCACCAGCCATATGGCATTTCATAAGTGAGTAAAAATTCTCTCAACTCTTGTAGAAAGACACTTGTCATAATAAGGTGTGTAGATGTAAGAATATTTCTCATTACTTCATAAGCATATCTATAAGTAGCACAAAATGCAAACTCAAAAATTTAGTCATATGTTTCCAGGCAATAATTTGTCTTGTTTGTGGTGCATTCTGCAAAGAAAAGTAAATAGCGAGGTCTGTGGCCTCTCTTTTCGACAGCTGTGCATTTGAACTTCAACACAACACCGCGTTTTTCCAGGCAGCTAGTGCTCAGCAGGCGCAGCAGAGCATTACATCAAGGTCACCTATACTCTTTACGAAAATATTTATGACAATAGTTTCAGCTGCAATAATAGTTTCATACAAATAAAAAATTTCACAGGTAGAAAAAGTTACAGTAGAAGTGCGTAGCAACGAAATCTCATCAATAACAGTGTCCAAAAATTTCCGGCGTCATTGTAGTAATCACATATGTACTCACACTTCATAACTCTTAAAGTACAGTTCTTGGTTTCCAACATTCTTTTCCACAAACCCGAGTCCCAAACCTCTACTCATTATTCATATACATACAAACACGTAGGATAATAACATTACTCATACAGCATCACCTTATAGATCATAAGCATATCTCAACATCATAATACACATTGTCGTTGTAAAAATATCATCATAACACATCAATCGAACCTCAAAATCGTCGTAGCTTCCTTCAATAATCTCAAAAGCTCTAAACAAAATTCTCTGTGCTCCTTTCAATAGTGTCATCCACCTCAAACGTACTTCAAAAATCATTATACCATACAAAATACATCACTCAAATCTCTCACAGTATCACAATGGTTCCGAAAATATATGTGAAAAGTTCACAAAATGCAAAGCACAGTTTCATAAGTGCAAAGTAATCCAACTGTATAATTACGTAGACAAATGTCACTGACGTAGTAAAAAGTTTGTTTCTCTCAGTTAAATGACCAGATACATGTGTTTATTCTGTGATAGAGAAATATGGTACAGATGTGTAAAATTGTAGAAGCAAATACCATATTAGCTAGAGCTCCTTGCTCTTGCCACGCACATGGTACACAAGCTAGGCGTACTCACATGGGGGATAATGTAATTATACCTCAGATGTTACAGATTAAAGCAATGGAATGAAATGTATCGCCGAAAACTTTCTCTGTATCGCTGCAATTCAAAAATATTTCTAAAAATGTTCCAAGTACAAATATTAATCACTCAAATGCGTGTCCTGTAGCGCTAAACTATGCTTCTTGCTGTAAGATAATTCCTGTCCTTGGCTAATGGTAAAAATGTACCAAGTGTTGCAGTTATCATCGTTCATAAGCAAATTTCTCCAAAAATCAATGTACTTATCTTCGTCATATACAAAAGTAAAGTGCTATGTGTATAAAAGTTGTAGTTATTACGTTCATTGCCATGACCTTGAAAGTGCTATACCGTAACTTCTGAGGTCCCCTTGAACTCAGAAGTAATTAAACCTAACTAACCTAGGGACATCACACACATCCATGCCCGAGGCAGGATTCGAACCTGCCATCGTAGCGGTCGCACGGTTCCAGACTGTAGCGCCTAGAACTGCTCGGACACACTGGTCGATATCTCTTCACCCAATGGAATGTTCTTGGCCTTCGGTCCCATAAAGAGGATTTATGGCTGCTTCAAGCATCGCAGCATCCCTTTGTACTTTGCCTTCAGGAAACGATATTGCGCCTCAAGACCGCTTTGAGCTTCCACATTACTTACTGATAAGTTTTGACCTTCCCCCCTGAGGCCAGCATCCCATCTCATGGGGGCTTCTTGCTGCTTATGCGGGATGACCATCACAGTCAAGCCATCTCCCTTACTACCTGTCTTCAAGCTGTTGTCATTCACCTCTTCTTTCACCACCTGAAATTCCCCCTCTGTACTAGTTATGTATCTCCACCCTTCGTTGTCACCAGGCCTAACTACTTTCTGCTTATTGGGCAGCTACCTCCACTGTTTTTGTTACTTGATGACTTTAATGCAAATCATCCTTTTTGGATTTCTCCCAGGGCATGCCAGAGAGGTGCTCTCTTGACCATCCTTCTTAAACAACTCAACCTCTTCTACCTTAACAGTGGTGAACCCACTTATCTTTCTAACACCTCGCACACCTATCCCCACTTGCACCTATCCTTGTGCACTGCCCAGCTTTCCCTTCGTCCGACTCGAGAAACCAGTCCCCGTGTGCTCTCCATCTGCTGACTCTTACCCCATCCACATGCAATCTCAAATGGGAGCTTACTGAGGCTGACCGGCAGCTTCAACCCTCCCTGGCGATCTTCGTCGAACAAGATTTCCTCAGTTGTGATGACCAGGTGGACTATCTCACACATGTTATCCTTACTGCTGCAGAACGTTCCATTCATCGCACTTCCTCTTTACCACGTCGTGTCCCAGCCCCTTGCAGGACTGAGTCGCGCCATGATGCAATTCGCTCATGGAGACGTGTTCTCGGCGTTTTTACCCGCCACCCTGCGCTGGAAAACTGCATTCATTATAAACAGATGCATGCAAAGTGTCGCCGAGTTCTTCGGGATAGCAAAGGAGCTAGTTGGATTTCGTTCACTGGTTCTTTTACCAGTTCCACTCCTTCCTCTGTGGCGTGGGCCAACCTCCAATGGCGCTCTGGAACCAAGATCCATTCCTCCATTTCTGGCCTGGCAGTAAGTGCCGATGTCCTAGTGGATCCTGCTGCTATTTCCAACATATTGGGCGGCCATTTTGGGGAAATTTCGGGTTGTTCCACTAGCACCCTGCCTTTATCCATAGGAAACGAAAGGAGGAAACTCGGGCGGTACCTTTTTCTCCGAATCGTGAGGGATACACTGCCGCCTTCACTATGAGGGAGCTAGATCATGCTCTCAATTCATCCCAGTCCTCCGCCCCAGGGCCAGACACTATCCGCAGTCAGATGTTGCAGCATTTCTCTCTTGGGGGCAAGCAGCTTCTCCTTAACACATGCAGCCGCATGTGGGCTGAGGGCACATTTCCTGAACGCTGGCGTGAAGCCACAGTCATCCCCATACCCAAGCTTCGTAAGGACAGAAACCTTCCTTCTAACTGCCGCCCTATCTCTCTTACTAGCTGCTTTTGCAAGGTGATGGAACGTATGATTCATCCCCAGCTGGTGTGTGGCTCAAATCTCGCCATTTACTCACGAATGCATAGTGTGGATTTGGAGTGCGGCATTCTGCAGTTGACCATCTCGTTACTTTGTCCACCCATGTCATGAATGGTTTTCTGCGGAAATCCCAGACTGTGGCATTGTTTTTCGATTTGGAGAAGGCCTACGATACCTGCTAGGGAACTGGTATTATTCGTACTCTTTACACGGGAGGCTTCCGTGGGCACCTGTTTCGTTTCCTTCGGGCATTTTAACAAGACCGTGTTTTCAAAGTGCGTGTGGGTTCTGCTTTGTCGGACACCTTTATTTAGGAAAATGGTGTTCCTCAGGATACCGTCCTTAGCCTAAATCTCTTTGCTATCACCATTAACCCTATCATGGCCTGTCTTCCGCTGGGCGTCTCTGGCTCCCTTTTTGTCACTAAGGGTCGTCTTCAGCGCGTCGTGGCCGTCTTTGCTCCTGGAGCATCGACAATGGCTTTCGCTTTTCCAATGACAAAGCCGTCTGTATGAATTTCTGGCCTCGCAAATAGTTTCTCACACCATTCCTACATCTTGGGCCTGTTGCCCTTCCACTCGTTGACACTACGAAATTCCTGGGTCTCATGCTCGATAAGAAACTCTGTTGGTCTTCCCCTGTCTCTTACCTGGCACCCCGCTGTACACAGTACCTCAATGTCCTTCGTGTCCTCAATGATACTTCTTAGGGTGCAGATCGAACTACCATTCTCCGTTTGTACCGGTCCCTTGTCCGTTCGAAACTCGACTACAGTTACTTTGTTTATGTATCTGCACGCCCATCCCTTTTACGCCGTCTCAGCACTATCCACCGTTGTGGCATCCGTTTCGCCACAGGTACCTTTTGCACCAGCGCAGTTGAGAGTCACTATGCTGAAGCTGCCGAACCCCCACTGTCCTACCGCACCCACCCTTCCTATGCCTCCTCCTTTGTTTCTTAGATCGTCAATATGGGGCTCGTCCTTCTTCCCTGTTACCTCCTGACATCCGGTTTCACCACTTGCTACGGCGGCTTAACTTCACGCTACCTGAAAGTTTCCCCCTTGGGTGTGAACCCTTCACCACCTTGACTTCGTGAAGTTAACCTTGGCATTTCGCTTTCTAAGAACACTACTCCAGCCTCGGTCTCGCCTTCAGTTCCACGACCTTCGCATGGAACTTAGCGGTAGTACCTTTTTGTATACTGATGGCTCTCGGACTGATGGTGGGATCGGGTGTGCATTTGTCATCATTGGCACCCGTGTCTTTCGATATCCCACTCCTCAGTATTTACAGCCGAGCTTTTGGCATTGTATCAGGCCGTGGGGAACATCCGGTGACACAGTCTTCCTAATTTTGTCGTCTGCTCCGACTCACTCAGAGCCCTGCAAAGTCTCTATGCGCTGTGCAATGCTCATCCCTTAGTGCAGCGGGTCCAGGTAAACTGTCATTTGTTCACTCTTGGTGGAACCAATGTCATGTTTCTTTGGGTCCCTGGTCACGTCGGTCTGCCAGGAAACGAGGCTGCTGCCAAGGCAACAGCCCTCTTACCTCACCCCGTGAGTATCTCTATTCCGATGATCTCAGCGTTGCCATCTGTCAGGTGAGGGTGTCCTTTCGGCATCGCAAATGGTCCCCCCTTCACGGGAATAAGCTTCGGCTTCTTAAGCCTCTCCTGGCGCCTTGGACGACCTCCTCTCGGCCCTCCCACCGGGAGGAGATCATTTTAACTCGGCTGCGTATTGGGCACTGCCATTTTAGCCAATGTCATTTGCTCAATGGCGGTGCCCCACCACTTTGTACGCATTGCGCACAGATTAAAACTGTCCGCCACTACCTGCTGGAATGCCTCTTTTTTTTTTTTTACTAGTTTACGTACCATCTTGTAGCAATATGGTGAAGGACATTTCATTTCTAGTTTTGGATCTCCGTTTTTTATGGTGTTTTTTAGCCCCTTTTTCACGTGCCTTGTTTAGATGTATTCTTTCCATTGAGACTGACATATAGTCGTTTCCCTTGTCTCTGTGTTTCCGTTCTATAGTTTTGACTTGGGCGCGTATGACCTCAATTGTTTTTTGCACCCTGAAATAAAACAAACAAATAAATAAAAAGATTCGAACTACTTCAGGCTGTTACTACCAATAGGCATGTGGTTAACATAGGAAAGATTTTGTTGCAGAGTAAACAATATATTTAGCAGATTTTACCTTAATTACGTTACATCCAGTTCCAAAAATTATAAAATCGTCAATAATTCTATTACCCTCATTTTACAATCCATTTATCTTTATGATAATTAATTGTATCTGGGACCTAAAGACAGTATAAATTTATTATGTGAGATCACTTTTCTTTAAAAGTCTACAATTCCAACATAGCTAGGAAACACGGCACCTTCATGTATGACAAACATCGTGTATTGACAGTATTATGGAAACACCAAAAACAGAACACATTACCCTGAGGGAGAAGTTGATACGACAACCGTTGACATTCAAAAGAACTGCCAGTCGTCTCAGATCTACATCTACATCTACATGACTACTCTGCAATTCACATTTAAGTGCTTGGCAGAGGGTTCATCGAACCACAATCATACTATCTCTCTACTATTCCACTCCCGAACAGCGCGCGGGAAAAAACGAACACATAAACCTTTCGGTTCGAGCTATGATTTCTCTTATTTTATTTTGATGATCATTACTACCTATGTAGGTTGGACTCAACAAAATATTTTCGCATTCGGAAGAGAAAGTTGGTGACTGAAATTTCGTAAAAATGTCTCGCCGCGACGAAAAACGTCTTTCCTGTAATGACTTCCATCCCAACTCGTGTATCATATCTGCCGCACTCTCTCCCCTATTACGTGATAATACAAAACGAGCTGCCTTCAGAGTGGATAAATACAAGCACTGTATGGTTTTTCAACGGAATTGTATACCATTCTTCCTGAAAATTGTGTCAATTCAGGGACCGATGGAGATGCGTAGCGGTCACGGATCCTTCTCTCGGAAGTAGTCTACAACGGCCCAATAATATTCATATTTGGTAACTGTGGTTACCACAGGAGATGCGACAATTGATCCTCGTACTCACAGAACCATCCTTGCACAATGCGACGTATGTCTGCAGGAACCATGTCGTCTTGTAATACAGCATGGGCCTGATAAGTCAAAATCGTCACGTAATCCTTGGCAGTACTATAACCACACAGAGCAACCGCCACGTCCAAGAAAAACCCTGCACATTCCATTGCTCCATTGTCCACATTTTATGGCTTCGGCATCACGTTTCCTTGTTACGGGCATTTCCACCACTAATGAGTGGTTGCTTTGATTCGACCGGGTTCTCGAGTGCAATGATTTCTGCAGCAGGCATCCTCTTGTTTTACGTCATAATCCTCTTTTAATGACCGGACTGTCACTCATAAGACGATGTTTTCCCACTTTCCCCGCATGCGGTACAAATATTCAGTACTGTGCTACATGAAACGCTAAACACTTCGGCCACCGTGGCTACGGAATCATCCACCATACGGGCATCAACAATTTACTCACGTTCTAATTCACTTAGCTGTGACGCAATGCACTCACAACTACACAGAATACTGTTCTGACTACCAGTGACAGTTGCAACGTACTGACGACATTGCACAAGTGCTGTTTGTGGTCAAATACAACACCGCAATCTGCAAGTTTGGCTACAGTCTGCAATTACGTCCGAACATGCATTTCTCGCTCCGTTTCCATACTTTTGGGCCAATCCCAATACAGAATAGGGGAACGTCGTGGAAAATGTCCGGTGTGAGTACGACAGCCATTCGAATTTTCGAGGCCATTCAGTGCTGTCACAGTGCGACGGCTGCGAAAAGGTGTTACTCGAGCTCCCTCGTTTTGCGCACAGTCATCTGAAGAAGCCAGAAAATCACGTTGTCTTTCAGAGACAATTTTCACTGTTTTGAGAGCCAGATAAAAATAACTCCACGCTTCATGTAACTGTAACACATTTATATGACAAGATAGGATTTTCTGAGGTAGCTTTATTGAAAGAATCGTTATGAGGAACAAATTCTCTTGTGGGTGACTAGTTCATCGTAGGGTATCGGCAAATAACAACTACTTTCGTGAAACGGCAGGAAGTGCAGCGTGGCCGTCAGTGGCCATTGTTTTTTTTTTTCCCTCTGGATTTACTGTTTTTGTGTGACAAATACAGAATTAAACGGCAACAAATGTTGAATTTTAACAAAATTTCAGTAACAATAACTATAATTATTACCTACCATTATTAAATATGCTGATCTTAATTGAGGAATGAAATTAATTATCTATACCGTCATGGCGTACACCTTCAAGCAGAACTGAGATAGACAACCATGGGATGCCAAAGACATGGAGAGAAAAATGCAGACAATGAACCGATTTCAAAACTGCTGCAACTACTTATAGAGTTCCAAGGAATATGTTGACGATGAGAACTTCGAAGAAAAAACAATGTGCAACTGGAAAGAAGAAGATAAGGTAGGGTTTAATTCCGTTGTTACGTTTCACCTCAGCGAGCATCTCCTGTTGTTAGAGGGAAGATCTTCTGCCACGATTGTTAAGGAAATGCATTGAGCAGAATTTCATCTAACTGACAGAATTATATTCCTTGTAATAAGGAGCGCGGTTTCATGGAGAAGGGTGACCTGCTGGTTTCCGGGAATATATTGTAACACTGAATTTTAGGTCGTACTGGCCTGTAGGTACTTCTGCTACCTTAGCAAACGAATTTCACAAAGTGACTATGAAATAAACTTTTGACACCTTCATCGAGTCGACCACAGCCACCCATCACAAAGCGGACCAAATGCATTCGGTTTTGATACGGCTCGCCACTCATTGTGGCAACGTCTTCATCTCGTAGTATCACCGGCACCAAACGGCTTCAATTGCCTGTCTTATATATTTCACGCTCTGTCATTTACTACAGTTATTACCCTCTTCAACTCCCTCTAGCACTATGAATTTCCTGAAGTCTTAGCACATATCTTAACACACTGTCTCTTTTCAGTATATCCTAAATGTTCCTTTCCTCGGCGTATCAGTGGATAACCTCATTCATTATCTGACCTGTTCAACTAATTTTGAGCATCTTTATATAGCAACATACCTCGCACCCTTCGATTATCATCTTTTCCTGTTTTCTCACAGTCCGTGATTCACTGTCATACAATCCTGTGCTAAAGACAAACATCCTCACAAAAAGCTTCCTGAAATTTAAGCCGATGTTTGATACAATCTTGTGCTCGAAACGAAAATCCTCATAAATGTCTTCCTCAAATTAAGGCGGATGATTGATATTGGTAGTCTTCTTACAGCCAAGAAGATCCTTTTTGCCTTGGCTTCTCTGCCTTTTACTGTATCAGATCCTTTTTGCCTTGACTTCTCTGCCTTTTACTGTATCTTTCTTACGTCCGTCAAGTATTAATTTTGTGTCAAATATAGCAGAATTCATTAATTTCGTCGAACTACTAGTTAGAAAGTATGGAATTAAGTTTATCGGTAATCTCATTTCTATTACGTCTAGCGACTTCCATCGGTCTTCGGTTCTCTCTCAATCAACATTCTGTACTCATCAGACGATTCATTCAATCTAACAGAACCTGCAAAATCTTTTTCAGCTTCACTGATGATAACAGCGTCATAAGCAAATCATATCATTGACATTCTTACATCCTGTGTACGGTTTCCACTATGTACCTTCCTTTTACGTTCATCATTGCTTCTGCGACATATAGATCGAACCTTAATACCTGAATCCCTTTTCACATACTCTTTAATCTGTCATTGGTCTTCACTCTTATTGTTGCTTCTTTCTTCTTGTACATATGGCATATTAACGGTCTTCACCTATAGTTTACTCCAAAATTTCTCAGAATTTCGAACATGTTACACCATTTTACATTGTCGAATGCCTGTTCCAGGTCGACATATCATATTAACGAGTCTTTTTTTTTTTTTTTTTTTTGTCATAACGTCAGTTATCAAGCCCAGCGTAGGAACTGCCATTCGGCTGTCTTTTCCAATCCTGTAAGCCGAACTGATCGTCAGATGACACATGCTCAGTTTCTTCTCCCTTATTTTCTATATTACTCTTGTCGACATCTTCGATAGGTCTCTCACTTGTATGTCCAGGAATCTGCGGGATTGTGTTCATAGAATTTTTACGAAAGCCTAAGTGTTTATGAGTTCTTGCTTCGAGACGTAAGCGACAGGCTATGTCTTTTCTCTCAGCTGAGAGATTGTGATTTGCTCGTTTAGTGGTTTACAAATTTGTGGCGCACGCAAAACGCCGCGGAAACGAATCAGTGTGACGGATATAGGGCGGAAACTCTTCCTATACCAAAAACATTGATTCCATTTGAATGACCAAACCTAGCAACACAGATGTGGGGTAACAGCCACAAACCTTCGTTGGTCTCATTGATGGGGCTCCTCAACACTTTCGACATGCTGGGCATTGAATGATTTTTCATAAAGAACCCTGCTATTTGAAAATGTGCTTTGAACCACACAATGAACACATTTTCTCCGAAGAAGATTTTACTTCACCGGAAATAACTTAAATTCCCTTACGCAATCCCAAGTCTCCTACGACGTCCAACAATTAAAATACAACTATATGAGCTGAATGTTTTTTTTTTCAGAACTAAGATGAACTCCGCAGCGAAGGTATAATCTTAGTCTGAAAGAACTCTCAGTAAAACAGATGAAACTCAAGATCCACGACTGAAGACAAAAGTTCAGTGTGAGCCGCTATGATATTAAAAAATCTGCGCCATTGTCTAGTACATCAAAGGCGAGATTCTGTTTTAAATAATGGAAAACGTTTGTTCCACAAATCCCTCATAAAAAATGTTTGTAGATGTGGAAGATGCGAAGCAATAAAGAAGAGAAGAAATGCTCTGAAACGAAAATATGAGGGAAAAAAAAACAATGTCAGGAGGACTTAAGAATAACTGCTAAGGAATCAGAACTCAGCACTGTCCAACGAAAGTTGCCTGGAGGCTCAAATGACGAATGCGATATCCTAAGACTGTATTGCTCTGAAAATGTTTTCTGATGAACGATGGTTCAGTTGCCCAGGGTGTGCAATGTGCGGCTACTAGTGGGGACGGATAGGTATGTTTGTGCGAAAACTGAGCATACATTTTTTAATCACTTTCCATTTCTCGATTGTAATTGAAGCAGCTATAGCCATTTTATATAGTCAGTCTTTTAATCTTAACATGTAATTTGTAGGTATACTCGCGCTGTTGTAAATGAGATATTTATTCTGTAACTGCGCTTTTTCTTAGTGATAACTAGTTTTCTTTGTTTATTTAGAATTTTTCAGCTAAGTGATCCTTATGCCTTGGTCCGTCAGGCAGAACGGTTAACCGGGGAATATTCCAGGGCAATAAGAAAAATTCAAGCAGGGTGCACTATACTTCGACTCTGCACCCAGTGATTTTTGTTTGCAGCTTGGATAAGCCAGTCACCACATCTAATTCATACATGACGCTTGGTTTTTTCGCACTAACTTTCCTTACACGTGTTTCTATAAGTTATTCAAATCGTTCGTTGTAAAAATTTAAAGGAGAATGTGATGGAGGTTTGCCTATCATTGGTTTGTGCGATTCCCTGGTAAACTATTCTCCGCTTGAACAACCGGTTTTAATAAAATTGTGTTCACTAGACCTTAAATTATAAGATCCTTTAATTATTAAGAATGTAACAATTAATTAAGTACTTCCTTAATTCTGATTTATACAAGTCACTGCCGATAAACTGATGCGATGTCGATGAATGTGTACTATTTTTTAGACATTCCATGGCATTATCAACTGGTTGCAAATATTTGAACCGCTAATTCCTTGCTGTACTCACCGTTATACATGATGAAAACGAACTACACCAAATTAATTTAGAGACTGATCAACAACATTTTTTGAGCATGATGATACAAGTGATCCATTGCATCTTGTGGCTCGATACGGAATAATATAGAAACTATTTATTCGCTCTGTTACTTCAGCTACCTTTACTTTTGTGAAAATGCCTTCCCAGTAATGAAAAAGCTTGTAACATGTGAAACTTCCTGGCAGATTAAAACTGTTTGCCGGATCGAGACTCGAACTCGGGACTTTGCCTTTTGGGGGCAAGTTCTATACCACTGAGCTACCCAAGCACGACTCATGCCCTCTCCTCACAGCTGTAATTCCGGCAGTACCTCGTCTCCTACCTTCCAAACTTCACGGAAGCTCTCCTGCGAAACTTACAGAACTAGCACTCCTGAAAGAAAGGATATTGCGGAGACATGGATTAGCTGTGATGACGGGCCGTGAGTCATGGTTGGGTACCTCAGTGGTAGAGAACTTTCCCGCGAAAGGTAATGTCTCGTGTTCGAGTCTCGGTCCGGCACACATTTTCAATCTGCCAGGAAGTTCCATATCAGGGTACACTCCGCTGCAGAGTGAAAATCTCATTGCTGTAACATGTAATTACCAATCTCACAATGCAAAACAAAGAGTGATGCGATAACCCTCGAATGAAAAAGTACTGTTTGGTGTCAGTGATAAAAATAATTACTCAAAATGGTGTCGTCGTGACACACTTCCATTGCAAACAGTGAATTCATACACTAAATACCTAACGAATAACTCTTCGTCAGTAGACCTTTACACACTGCTGCGTAGCTCTGTTGAAATACCGGGTGATAAAAAAGTCAGTAGAAATTTGAAAACTGAATAAATCACGGAATAATGTAGATAGATAGGTACAAATTGACACACATGCTTGGAATGACATGGGGTTTTGTTAGAACCAAAAAAATTCAAAAGTTCAAAAAATTCCACAGATGGCGCTTCGTCTGATACGAATAGAAATAATTAGCATAACAAAGTAAGACAAAACAAAGATGATGTTCCTTACAGAAAATGCTCAATGTGTCCGCCATTATTCCTCAACAGTAGCTGTAGTAGAGGAATAATGTTGTGAACAGCACTGTAAAGCATGTCCAGAGTTATGGTGAGGCATTGGCATCAGATGTTGTCTTTCAGCATCCCTAGAGATGTCGGTCGATCACGATACACTTGCGACTTCAGGTAACCCCAAAGCCAATAACCGCACGGACCGAGGTCTGGGGACCAGGGAGGCCAAGCATGACGAAAGTGGCGGCTGAGCACACGATAATCACCAAACGACACGCGCAATAGATCTTTCACGCGTTTATCAATATGGGGTGGAGCG
This sequence comes from Schistocerca gregaria, assembly GCF_023897955.1. Classification (NCBI taxonomy): domain Eukaryota; kingdom Metazoa; phylum Arthropoda; class Insecta; order Orthoptera; family Acrididae; genus Schistocerca; species Schistocerca gregaria. Next base: position 148,768,836 of record NC_064925.1, read on the forward strand.
CCATCCTGCGTAAACATCGTACGTTCCAGCAGATATTCATCAGCCAGGCTGGGGATGATACGATTCTGTAATATATCGGTGTACATCTCACCCATCACGGTAGGAGTTACAAAACCGGAATCACGCACTTGCCCTAAGAAAAAAGGCCCGATAACGGTGGATGTGGTAAATCCAACCCGTACCGTGACTTTCTTGTCGCGCAATGGAGTTTCCACGACAGTTCTAGGATTTTAGGTAGCCCAAATTCTGCAGCTGTGGGCGTTGACAGACCCTCCGAACTTGAAATCAGCTTCGTCGGTCCACAACACGTTACGCAACCGATCGTCATCTTCCGCCATCTTTTGAAACCCCCACACCGCCTCACCAAATCACCAGGTAACAGTTCATGATGCCGATGTATTTTGTACGGATGGCATCGGAGAGTACGCCTCAGTGCCAAACAAACAGTAGTGTATAGAATGCCGGTGCGACGTACGACTAACCAAGCGCTTACTTCGCCTTGCATACGCGCGCAATAGATCTCCATTTGTTCCTGAACTGTCTCAGCAGCTTTACGCCTTGTGCTCGGTCGGCCACTACGGGGTCTATCGTCTAAACAGCCCGTGGCTTCGAACTTCGAAGTCATTCTTCCCACAGCTGCATTTGTTAACGGACCTTTACGCGATCGAATCCCCTTTGTATGGCGATAGGATCGTAACGCTGAACTAGCACATTCCCTATTATGATAATACAGCTTCACTAAAAGCGCCTTTTCAGGTAACGTCAACATGCTGTGACTGCTATCGCATCTGATTCTCTCTCACTTTTTTTTCCTTTATTGATTTTCAATTCCCACACAAGGGGGCGGGCTGGCAGCAGCTTAGTACGCAGCTCTACAGCCTACAGACATAAAAAAAAACAGAAGAAGAAAAGAAACAAGAAAAACAAGCGATAAAACGGAGATGTAAAGTGTAAAGTGGCGGAAAAGTGAGCGAAGTTAAAATAGAATGCAAAAGGGGTTGACAATGTTAATAAAAGACACAGGAATCAGACAAGTAACATAGCAAACACACAATTAAAAAACATGGCGACAGTCTGGTTTCTGTTTGCAAGAGATAAAAAGCACACCCAGCGAAAGTATGATGCCCGTTCGCAACACTTCCCAAAAAACACAACATGGAACACTCACTGTAAAACACTGCACAAAAATGGCGGCACAAAGATGACACTCCCAAGCCAAAGGCAGATAGAGGGGGGGTGGGGTGGTACCTGGAGGGGGGAGGAAGGAAAAAAACGAAAGTAAGGGGGGGGGGGACCAAGGAGGGAGAGGTCTAATAAGGGGGGAGAGGGGCAGGGCAGACGCGAGAGGGAATGAGAGGAGGCAGAGGAGGGAAATCAAAAGGACTCAGGGCAGAGAAGGGGCCAGAGAGCGGGGAGGTGGGGAAAAAAAGAGGAAGGACGGTGGGGGGGAGAGGGAGCCCGGGAAATGGACAGAGGAAAGGAGGGGGAGTGAGGATCAGAATTGATAGGAGGGATATACACGATTGTCATGCGCAGTCACTGACGTTTTGCTGTCCAGCGCCATCTGTCGGACACTTTGCGATTTTTGTTTTTTTGTTCTAACAAAACCCCATATCATTCCAAGAATTTGTGTCAATTTTTACCTCTATATCTACATTATTCCGTGGTTTATTAAGTTTTAAAATTAATATTTTTTTCATCACCCGGTTGAAGAAAAACGCAGAAGTAAAAGAAAAACGAAAAACAGGAACAGAACCACGTAGTACTGTAAGTCACCAGCCAGTTTCAAGAATGAATGGAACGAATTCCGTTCTAAAGAAGGCAGAGACAGTGGGTACAACCGATATTTCGTAGCAGTAATTCTGGTTCACCCTGTATAATCCAGAGGGACCACTCTAACACTGGTGCTAGGTGCCTGATGCATCGCGCATCTTTCTAAACTCCTGCCACATCCGAAGTTGTGTCGCGATCGGCTGGCTGCCTACGGACGCCCAACCAACCGCCCAAGGATCAAAAGCGTCCTCTCGAGTCCATAAATCACCATACGAGCCGGCATTCCCGGCTACACTCGTTAAGAGGATCGCTCGGCGGCCGGTCACCGCGCCCGCTCCACGCGGAGGAGCCAATTAACGCACGTCAGCAGCGACGGCCGCGTAACGAGCCCGGACGCCACGGCTGACTCCGAAGCCGGCGCCGCCTTTGTCGGGCGCAGGCCTGAGACCGCAGGCGCCCAGCCGTGGCAGGAATGACGTAACGAGCTAATTATGGCGCCTCCCAGGGAGCTGTCGCTAATTTATACGCGACGCTGCCAGCCTGCTCACCGCCCCACCTACACCCTCCCCCTATCCCTAACCCCTCCCCTATGTCACCGTCCGAAATTACCTGCCCTCCCCCGTTCCCCCCTCATCTTAGCGTGACGCGAGTCGGAGCCCCCGGCGATTACCATATAACAAACCCGGAGGGCGCCGCATCGCCATTCGCCGCAGGTGCCGCTCGCCCAGTTCTACCGCTTAACTCTTACACCCCTCCTTCCTACTCCTCCCCGAGATGCTTCAATCCTCTCCGCACGTATCCCGAATCATTATTCCCGCATCTCTCGCCCGTCTTTATCCAACGGACGGGAAAATGTCTATGCCATAAAGTAGTTTCTAGCACGTCTGCAATTTCCGAAAATTCTTTTGGCTATGTAATTTATTATTATTCCACTCCAAGAAACGAAAAAAAAACAGTGAGAAATCTTTAATGTCGTTTATTACAAGAATACTCATCTACCACGACAGATACACTACTGGCCATTAAAAGTGCTACACTAAAGGAAATGCAGATGATAATGATAAACGGGTATTCATTGGACAAATATATTATACTAGAACTGACATGTAATTACATTTTCATGCAATTTGGGTGCATAGATCCTGAGAAATCAGTACCCAGAACAACCATCTATGGCCGTAAAAACAGCCTTGATACGCCTGGGCATTGAGTCAAACGGTGGTTGGATGGCGTGTACAGGAACAGCTTCAACACGATACCACAGTTCATCAAGAGTAGTGGCTGGCGTATTGTGACGAGTCAGTTGCTCAGCCACCATTGACCAGACGTTTTTAATTGGTGAGAGATGTGGAGAATGCGCTGGCTAGGGCAGCAGTCGAACATTTTCTGTATCCTGAAAGGCCCCTACAGCATCCGCAACATGCGCTAGTGCATTTCTGCTAAAATGTGGGTTTTTGCAGTGATCGAATAAAGGGCAGAGCCACGGGTCATAACACATCTGAAATGTAACGACCACTCTTCAAAGCGCCGCCAATGTGAACAAGAGGTGGCCGAGACGTGTAACCAATGGCACCCCATTCCATCACTCCGGGTGATACGCCAGTATGGCGATGACAAATACACGCTTCCAATGTGCGTTCACCACGATGTCGCCAAACACGGATGCGACCATCATGTTGCTGTAAACAGAACGTGGATTCATCTGAAAAAATGACGTTTTCCCAATCCTGCACCCAGGTTTGTCGTCGAGTACACTATGGCAGGCACTCATGTCTGTGATGCAGCGTCAAGGGTAACCGCAGCCATGGTCTCCGAGCTGATAGGCCATGCTGCTGCAAACGTCGTCGATCTGTTCGTGCGGATGGTCGTTGTTATGCAAACGTCCCCATCTGTTCACTCGCGAATCGAGACATGGTTGCACGATCCGTTACAGCCATGAGGATAAGGCGCCTGTCATCTCGACTGCTAGTGATACGAGGCCGTTGGGAACCAGCACAGCGTTCCGTATTACCCTCCTGAACCCACCGATTCCATATTCTGCTAACAGTTATTGGATCTCGACCAACACGAGCAGCAATGTCACGATACGATAAACCGCAATCGCGATAGGCTACAATCCGACCGTTATCAAAGTCAGAAACGTGATGGTACGCATTTCTCCTCCTTACACGAGGCATCGCAACAACGTTTCACCAGGCAACGCTGGCGAACTGCTGTTTGTGTATGAGAATTCGGTTGGAAACTGTCCTCATGTCAGCACGTTGTAGGTGTCGCCACCGGCGCCAACTATGTGTGAATGCTCTGAAAAGCTAATCATTTGCATATCACAGCATCTTCTTCCCGTCGGTTACATTCGCGTCTGTAGCACATCATCTTCGTGGTGTAGCAATATTAATTGCCAGTAGTGTAAATCTTTAAATGTACTGTACATAGTGAGTCAAACAGGCCTTGACAACTTTGGAATCACATAGATATCTATTGAGATTACTTACAGATTCGGTAGATGTGTCATTTTGTAACGAACAACTTTTAGATTGATTCATGTAGTGTGTCAGTATCCCATTCCGCTACCAGGAGCACTAGCTTAGTGCACAGTTAAAATGGCTACTTTCACCGGTGCAGAGAGTGCTCGCTGTGTGTTTTGATTTCATAGTTGGCGTCAGGGTCGTGAGCGCACTTTCACTTGAGCACGTTTTAAGGAGTTTTTGCCTATGCGCAACTTGTGTGACATAATTACCTTACGGGCCAAATACACTCCTGGAAATGGAAAAAAGAACACATTGACACCGGTGTGTCAGACCCACCATACTTGCTCCGGACACTGCGAGAGGGCTGTACAAGCAATGATCACACGCACGGCACAGTGGACACACCAGGAACCGCGGTGTTGGCCGTCGAATGGCGCTAGCTGCGCAGCATTTGTGCACCGCCGCCGTCAGTGTCAGCCAGTTTGCCGTGGCATACGGAGCTCCATCGCAGTCTTTAACACTGGTAGCATGCCGCGACAGCGTGGACGTGAACCCTATGTGCAGTTTACGGACTTTGAGCGAGGGCGTATAGTGGGCATTCGGGAGGCCGGGTGGACGTACCGCCGAATTGCTCAACACGTGGGGCGTGAGGTCTCCACAGTACATAGATGTTGTCGCCAGTGGTCGGCGGAAGGTGCACGTGCCCGTCGACCTGGGACCGGACCGCAGCGACGCACGGATGCACGCCAAGACCGTAGGATCCTACGCAGTGCCGTAGGGGACCGCACCGCCACTTCCCAGCAAATTAGGGACACTGTTGCTTCTGGGGTATCGGCGAGGACCATTCGCAACCGTCTCCATGAAGCTGGGCTACGGTCCCGCACACCGTTAGGCCGTCTTCCGCTCACGCTCCAACATCGTGCAGCCCGCCTCCAGTGGTGTCGCGACAGGCGTGAATGGAGGGACGAATGGAGACGTGTCGTCTTCAGCGATGAGAGTTGCTTCTGCCTTGGTGCCAATGATGGTCGTATGCGTGTTTGGCGCCGTGCAGGTGAGCGCCACAATCAGGAGTGCATACGACCGAGGCACACAGGGCCAACACCCGGCATCATGGTGTGGGGAGCGATCTTCTACACTGGCCGTACACCACTGGTGATCGTCGAGGGGACACTGAATAGTGCACGGTACATCCAAACCGTCATCGAACCCATCGTTCTACCATTCCTAGACCGGCAAGGGAACTTGCTGTTCCAACAGGACAATGCACGTCCGCATGTATCCCGTGCCACCCAACGTGCTCTAGAAGGTGTAAGTCAACTACCCTAGCCAGCAAGATCTCCGGATCTGTCCCCCATTGAGCATGTTTGGGACTGGATGAAGCGTCGTCTCAAGCGGTCTGCACGTCCAGCACGAACGCTGGTCCAACTGAGGCGCCAGGTGGAAATGGCATGGCAAGCCGTTCCACAGGACTACATCCAGCATCTCTACGATCGTGTCCATGGGAGAATAGCAGCCTGCATTGCTGCGAAAGGTGGATATACACTGTACTAGTGCCGACATTGTGCATGCTCTGTTGCCTGTGTCTATGTGCCTGTGGTTCTGTCAGTGTGATCATGTGATGTATCTGACCCCAGGAATGTGTCAATAAAGTTTCCCCTTCCTGGGACAATGAATTCACGGTGTTCTTATTTCAATTTCCAGGAGTGTACATACCGATTTGATAAACAACAGCACAATTAAAGGCGTACACGGCTAGCCCTTACTACTCATCAACAAGCTTGTGTCAATGCCGCCAAGTAGTAACACACTGCAACAGAGTTTCTGTCTTGGTTTGTTTGGTATGAATCCTTCTAGAAGGTAGCTCAAATCTTACATATGTCAATTCAGTCACTTCATAATAAAATTAGATCTCACATCAGTGTTTTTGATACTTACACTGATAGAAAAACCTGTTTTGTGGGACTCTAAATCAGATATACTATACTAAGTTTTGGATTAAAAAAAATGTTCAAATATGTGTGAAATCTTATGGGACTTAACTGCTAAAGTCATCAGTCCCTAAGCTTACCCACTACTTAACCTAAATTATCCTAAGGACAAACATACACACCCATACCCGAGGGAGGACTCGAACTTCCGCCAGGACCAGCCGCACTTCTGGCTTTCATCATGCCGTAATCTATAAGGCACGTAATCACTGACTGTGAGATTGTTCCTTTTATACATGCTTCTGGCGTCTGTTGATTTTATGGTCGGATAGGTTTATCTGTGCTCTACGCCCATGATGTACATATGAATATTCATGGAAATCTATCTCACTGGTTTCTCTTATAACCACTTAAATGTGGGACCGATGAAGGTGTGCTTTTGGCAGTTACGGCTCTCCGCACCTCATATCAATTCTAATCAAGTGACAGTGCTAGCAGACAGTACTATGTTAATTTAATGGCATCCACAAAGAGTAGTTTGTGTTTGGAGTTTCTGGTTCACTTTTCGGGATGCAGCATTCGTGTGCAGTGTCAACATGAACGTTAATCTCTTTAAAGTGTTAACATAAAAGAAAATTACCAGAAGAAATTACCTGCGAAGCAGCTACGGTCTCCCAGACCAGATCCGTTGACTGTGAAACTAATAAAAATTAGATAAGCGTGACTACAGGCAAACATACAACAAAGAAATGTATAATAAGCGTAAGGAGTATGGGTGCAATGAAAGAATGTTTGATTTTCAGCCCGGAAGTTAATTCGTTAACTAAAAAATATACATGTGTTAGGGATATTGTACATTTGTCCGTAAAAATAAAAAGCATGATAACTCCTACTTACTCAAGAATGCGAAGGGTAGAGTACCGAAAGTTTAAACACTATTTCGTTCTTACCTTCAACCATCATTTGTTGTGTACAAAACAACAGAATTCCAAACAAGGAGTTCTTTCCTTTTTCAGACAATTTATGCATATTATTATTAGTGTTATTATCACTGGCAGTGGCTGTAGTTGAGTAAATACGGTGATTAGCATAAGTGTTACACAATTAATTTCAATTAAAAAGTTTATGAACACGCAGAATGTATACTCACGGGCCGCCACTGCATGGAACGAACACTGAAACTGTTTGCCGTAAATTTTAAACCGAACACGCTAAAGAAAATTCAAGTATGATTGTGTTGAACATATTCAGGAGAGCTTTGCCTGCAGTCCTCAAAAATCAATACGATTTGCATCTCATGAGACTGACATTCCACAAAAGACTGTTTGGCGATTACTGCGCACACGTTTACACTTGAAACCACCCACATTCACAATGGCACAGTACATCAGTGATGCAAGTAATGTTGCTCATGGGGAATTCTTCGCGATGACGTTCCATCGGATAGAGGACTACAAGACATTCCCGAACACAATAATGTCCCGCGATCAGACAACATTTCATATCAGCTGCATGGTGAACACCCACAACTGCAGAATATGGGACAACAAAAATACATGTACAAACTTGGAACACTTTCGTGACAGCGTCTTAGTTAAAGTGTTTTGTACCCTTAGCAAACTGAAAGGGTACTTCTGCCAGTACCTCGTCTCATACTTTCCAAACTTTACAGAAGCTCTCCTGCGAACCTTGCAGAACTAGTACTGGTGAAAGAAAGGATATGCGCAGAATTGGCTTAGCCACAGCCTGTGAGGACGAGGAGTGAATCGTGCTTGGGTAGCTCAGATAGTAGAGCACTTGCCCGTGACAGTCAAAGGTACCGAGTTGGCGTTTAGGTCTGGCACACAGTTTTAATCTTCTGGGAAGTTTCATATCAGCGCACACTCCGCTGCAGAGTAAAAATCTAATTCTTTTTCACTGTTTCTCGTCAGCGTTCTCACATATTACCGCACTCGATTCACGAAATATGGAACCTAATATTTAACAAAAAATACATTCTCCCGACTAAAGATAAAATGTAAATTATACATTAGACGACTTGCGTCTGAAGATGGACCCACAGAGTCGTACATTCATCTCGTTATTTAATAATACACGAAGAAATTTAGACTGAAGACGTTTTTATTCAATCTTCCTATGTATTCAATGCAGTCACGTTCATAGTTCCAAAATATGGATAAAATGAAGTCATGGCTTGGAGTTTCTATCAACAAGAAATATATGATCTTGTGAGACGCTATCGGTAAGAATTTGATGGGAAATACTTGAGGAAATTGTATATATAAAAGGAATCGTGACTGTTATTGTCACCAAATACCAACTCTTAAAAATAATTATGTTCCAAGAAAGTAATCTGTGGTGTTATGACTCTCGTACGTCTACGAATGTAGGAGTGGGAGAGAGGATGGGCGTCTGTAACAAGTAATAAAAGCGTCAATGTGTTTAAATGTGTCGCATTACTGTGTGAGACATAAGAAAAGGTTCTAATAGCACTCACTGACTCAAGACACTATAATTTTCCATCATTTACATTAGTAACCTCTTCTATCATAAAATTATGCTGTAAGCTAACGATTGAAATGGTTCAAATAGCTGTGAGTACTATCACACTTAACTTCTGAGGTCATCAGTCCCCTAGAACTTCTTCAACGTAACTAACGTAAGGATATCACACACATCCATGCCCGAGGCAGGATTCGAACCTGCGACCGTAGCGGTCGCGCGGTTCCAGACTGTAGCACCTAGAACCGCTCAGCCACTTCGGCTGGCTAAGCCTAACGATTGATTATAAAAATATTATTATTCTCCTACCGTCCCTATTGTGCGTTGGTGACCACCATACGATAAATTTTCCAAAAATAAACATCCTCAAAGTTTCCTACGAATTTTCAATTGTCTTTTTTTGGGGTTCATGAACGTAATCCGTTCAGGCACCTGACACACGTATAGAGATTCGAATACAACCCAAAACATTTGCAACACCGAGCTGCGAGATTTTATCATTGCCCCAAGGAGCATTTAATTTTTAAGTGTGGTGGATGCATAACTATTTAATCGAAGCACTGAAGAAGGAGAAGTTATTCGTAACTTGACCGACTCTCTGTGTTCTGTGATTAAGCATGCAGCGCTCTGTTTTTAGAAATTTGCTCACCCGACTGACACAAGATATTAAAGTTACCGTGAGACAGATGTGTCGACTCTCAGACTCTCATAACAGACAACCAGTCGCAGCGTCGCAAGTGATCGTTTTGTGTGTGTGTGTGTGTGTGTGTGTGTGTGTGTGTGTGTGTGTGTGTGCTTTCTGATTACTAATTAAATGTCCGTCCCTTACAAGGTTGCAAAACTGTAGTATATGCTTGATGTGGCCATATGTTGAGCCAAATAATTTTGTGCAATCTTAGTAAGGAAGGAGACATGCCAGACAGAGGGGAGTTAGGGAGGGGCGTTGCTAGCAACGACGTCACTTTGCAGCAGGTGGGGCGGTCCCCTTGAACGTCATTAATAAGGCGGGTCGGGCGGGCAGCAGACGGCTGTAATCTTGCGCCGCGTGGCAGCAAACTTGGCCTGGAGAGGGCGGGCGGGACACACCTCCACGCTCGCTAGCACCAGCGCGCTAATGAATTCGCATGGCCCCGCACGGCCCCTCCAACTTCGCTGCGTCGGCAGCCTGCGCAACGCTGCCCCTACTAGTACAGCAACCAGGCGCACGTGACCCGGCCGTCGCAGGTCTTCGACCGGGAAACAGCGATTTAAATGTGTCATTTCCGTGAGACAAATAATGGCAGAACTCACAGTCCTAGCGCAGGAATATTTTTGGAGTAAGCAACATCAAAACACATTCGTTACACTGTTTGATTACATTCTGCAGTGACATTGAAACATTATTGTTGCACTTACTTGAACTGTTTCCACTCATATTTTTATTAGTAATAGTAGTATTACTGCTGCAGAAGTAAATTGCAATGCAGCCAAAGCTATTTTCAATGATAGTTGAAAGATCTAATAACAGTCATTGATACCAGAAACAGGCGCTACACGTGTTGAAAATAGCGAGACATACTTTAAGACTTAGTAAAATAGGAATAATTTATCCGACTATAGTGCGATTCATTTAAGAATCAAGTGGTACACAAATTCGATAGTGTGATAACCTGATGCGACTCATTCCATTTCATGTATACTCAATCCGAGAAATTTTCACCTACATACAATATTTATACATGACAGTCTGAGTTATTACCTTTGAATTTTACAGCTCTCCAAACTATATTATTTTAATGTAGTAACATTGAAAACCTCCCCCCAATGAACCATGGACCTTGCCGTTGGTGGGGAGGCTTGCGTGCCTCAGCGATACAGATGGCCGTACCGTAGGTGCAACCACAACGGAGGGGTATCTGTTGAGAGGCCAGACAAACGTGTGGTTCCTGAAGAGGGGCAGCAGCCTTCTCAGTAGTTGCAGGGGCAACAGTCTGGATGATTAACTGATCTGGCCTTGCAACATTAACCAAAACGGCCTTGCTGTGCTGGTACTGCGAACGGCTGAAAGCAAGGGGAAACTACAGCCGTAATTTTTCCCGAGGACATGCAGCTTTACTGTATGATTAAATGATGATGGCATCCTCTTGGGTAAAATATTCCGGAGGTAAAATAGTCCCCCATTCGGATCTCCGGGCGGGGACTACTCAGAAGGATGTCGTTATCAGGAGAAAGAAAACTGGCGTTCTACGGATCGGAGCGTGGAATGTCAGATCCCTTAATCGGGCAAGTAGGTTAGAAAATTTAAAAAGGGAAATGGATAGGTTAAAGTTAGATATAGTGGGAATTAGTGAAGTTCGGTGGCAGGAGGAACAAGACTTCTGGTCAGGTGACTACAGGGTTATAAACACAAAATCAAATAGGGGTAATGCAGGAGTAGGTTTAATAATGAATAGGAAAATAGGAATGAAGGTAAGCTACTACAAACAGCATAGTGAACGCATTATTGTGGCCAAGATAGATACGAAGCCCACACCTACTACAGTAGTACAAGTTTATATGCCAACTAGCTCTGCAGATGATGAAGAAATTGAAGAAATGTACGATGCAATAAAAGAAATTATTCAGATAGTGAAGGGAGACGAAAATTTAATAGTAATGGGTGACTGGAATTAGAGTGTAGGAAAAGGGAGAGAAGGAAACATAGTAGGTGAATATGGATTTGGGCTAAGAAATGAAAGAGGAAGCCGCCTAGTAGAATTTTGCACAGAGCACAACTTAATCATAGCTAACACTTGGTTTAAGAATCATGAAAGAAGGTTGTATACGTGGAAGAACCCTGGAGATACTAAAAGGTATCAGATAGATTATATAATGGTAAGACAGAGATTTAGGAACCAGGTTTTAAGTTGTAAGACATTTCCAGGGGCAGATGTGGACTCGGACCACAATCTATTGGTTATGACCTGTAGATTAAAACTGAAGAAACTGCAAAAATGTGGGAAATTAAGGAGATGGGACCTGGATAAACTGAAAGAACCAGAGGTTGTACAGAGTTTCAGAGAGAGCATAAGGGAACAATTGACAGGAATAGGGGAAAGAAATACAGTAGAAGAAGAATGGGTAGCTCTGAGGGATGTAGTAGTGAAGGCAGCAGAGGATAAAGTAGGTACAAAGACGAGGGCTGCTAGAAATCCTTGGGTAACAGAAGAAATATTGAATTTAATTGATGAAAGGAGAAAATATAAAAATGCAGTAAATGAAGCAGGCCAAAAGGAATACAAACGTCTCAAAAATGAGATCAACAGGAAGTGCAAAATGGCTAAACAGGGATGGCTAGAGGACAAACGTAAGGATGTAGAAGCTTATCTCACTAGGGGTAAGATAGATACTGCCTACAGGAAAATTAAAGAGACATTTGGAGAGAAGAGAACCACGTGTATGAATATCAAGAGCTCAGATGGCAGCCCAGTTCTAAGCAAAGAAGGGAAGGCAGAAAGGTGGAAGGAGTATATAGAAGGTTTATACAAGGGCGATGTACTTGAGGACAATATTATGGAAATAGAAGAGGATGTAGATGAAGACGAAATGGGAGATACGATACTGCGTGAAGAGTTTGACAGAGCACTGAAAGACCTGAGTCGAAACAAGGCTCCCGGAGTAGACAACATTCCATTAGAACTACTGACGGCCTTGGGAGAGTCAGTCCTGACAAAACTCTACCATCTGGTGAGCAAGATGTATGAGACAGGCGAAATACCCTCAGACTTCAAGAAGAATATAATAATTCCAATCCCAAAGAAAGCAGGTGCTGACAGATGTGAAAATTACCGAACTATCAGTTTAATAAGCCACGGTTGCAAAATACTAACGCGTACTCTTTACAGACGAATGGAAAAACTGGTAGATGCAGACCTCGGGGAGGATCAGTTTGGATTCCGTCGAAATGTTGGAACACGTGAGGCAATACTGACCTTACGACGTACCTTAGAAGAAAGATTAAGAAAAGGCAAACCTACGTTTCTAGCATTTGTAGACTTAGAGAAAGCTTTTGACAATGTTGACTGGAATACTTTTTTTCAAATTCTAAAGATGGCAGAGGTAAAATACAGGGAGCCAAAGGCTATTTATAATTTGTACAGAAACCAGATGCCAGTAATAAGAGTCGAGGGGCATGAAAGGGAAGCAGTGGTTGGGAAAGGAGTGAGACAGGGTTGTAGCCTCTCCCCGATGTTATTCAATCTGTATATTGAGCAAGCAGTAAAGGAAACAAAAGAAAAATTTGGAATAGGTATTAAAATTCATGGAGACGAAGTAAAAACTTTGAGGTTCGCCGATGACATTGTAATTCTGTCAGAGACGGCAAAGGACTTGGAAGAGCAGTTGAACGGAATGGACAGTGTCTTGAAAGGAGGATATAAGATGAATATTAACAAAAGCAAAACGAGGATAATGGAATGTAGTCAAATTAAATCGGGTGATGCTGAGGGAATTAGATTAGGAAATGAGACACTTAAAGTAGTAAAGGAGTTTTGCTATTTAGGAAGTAAAATAACTGATGATGGTCGAAGTAGAGAGGATATAAAATGTTGACTGGCAATGGCAAGGAAAGCGTTTCTGAAGAAGAGAAATTTGATAACATCGAATATAGATTTATGTATCAGGAAGTCGTTTCTGAAAGTATTTGTTTGGAGTGTAGCCATGTATGGAAGTGAAACATGGACGATAACTAGTTTGGACAAGAAGAGAATAGAAGCTTTCGAAATGTGGTGCTACAGAAGAATACTGAAGATAAGGTGGATAGATCACGTAACTAATGAGGAGGTATTGAATAGGATTGGGGAGAAGAGAAGTTTGTGGCACAACTTGGCTAGAAGAAGGGATCGGTTGGTAGGACATGTTTTGAGGCCTCAAGGGATCACAAATTTAGCATTGGAGGGCAGCGTGGAGGGTAAAAATCGTAGAGGGAGACCGAGAGATGAGTACACTAAGCAGATTCAGAAGGATGTAGGTTGCAGTAGGTACTGGGAGATGAAGAAGCTTTCACAGGATAGAGTAGCATGGAGAGCTGCATCAAACCAGTATCAGGAGTGAAGACAACAACAACAACAACATTGAAAACTGTAGTACTAGTACAATTATTTTGGAGAAGTAGTTTCCAATATTGTTGTTTTAGTTCACGAAAACGGGACAGAAACTAAACTAATTTCACCTGAAGAGGGAAGTAGCAAAATTTTCTTCCTAGAAATACTTAATTTCATAACACCTAATTTCATATAAATGTTAGTGTGTTTGTTTTCCAGAGATTTTGTGTTTCACATCTCCTCTAAAACCACCGATCCCGACCAAACTTGCTACACTTGTTTCTTACTGTCCGACAACAATCTCTGGGTAGTAGGAGTCACATACATATTACAGTTACGGATATACCACGTCATAAACAATGAGATGTATGAAAAACTGCCACATTATGCTTGAGTTTTAAGTTTATTACGTCTGTTCTACCAACTCCATTCGTGACACATTCGTAACAGGTACGCCGCTAAATGTACCTACAAAATTATGTCATTATACGACAGATGAATCAGTAAATTTGCCGTCATGAAGACTGAGATGCATAGAAAACTGCCGCACCATGCATCACGTTTAAATAGATTAATTCTTGGCTAAGTTACTGCTTTGTTTATTACTTCATTCTGATAGTCGAGTTATCTTCAGGAAATCCATGAGACATGGTGGCGCTTTTGACAATTTTCAACAGCGAAGCGCAAACGAAACCATAATCGTCAAGGTGTTGCAATAGAGACGTTTGCCAAGTCACGTTGTAGACACACGAAGCAGCTGCATTAAAGGTTCGGGAACTGTCCGGGATTATCTTTATGAATTTAGATGCTGTACTTATATAGTTGTAAGTTACACATAATTCTTTGTATGACTGTTTCATAACATCAAAGTTGTTTTAACGATTACGTAGAATTGAAATATTTCGATACGTCACTAGCAACACATTTCATTTCTTGTTTTCATTTCTAATAGAAAATTGGCAAATTGAAGACCTAGGAAATGGCGGGTTCTTCCGCTACATTTCCGGCATGAGAAGGCACGCTGTTCTGCCATCGGCCTGGTCAAAGGGGACGGAGGAGGGAACAGGCATAGAGCTCTCCCTTGCCCTTGGAGTGGGAAACAGCTCCTAGGAGACCGAAGACTCAGCAATGATCAACGGCATGAGGATGCAGAAGGCAATGGAAACTACTGCATTTAAAATACATAACGTGTATCCGCAGGACATGTGACTTTCAGTAGAAAAAGTGTCATGATGTTCTCTCCAAGCGCAAGAGATTTCGGTCTAGTCCGCCGTTAAGATATCTGGGAGCGTTCAACGGTTGTTGGAACGTCATACGTTTTAACATGGTATGAAAGGTAAATATCTGAAATGGGAAGCAAGCTTTCTCAGGGGTCGCTAAAGTGAAATGGAAAGAAGAAAAATGTTTGTGGTCAAAATAGCGTAGGGTAATACCAACAGCAGCATAAAATGGAATAGTGGGAGTAGGTTTCGCTACAAATAGGATGGTCGTAGAGAAAGTCAGCTACCATGCACAGTTCAGTGATAGCGTTGTTCCCATCAGAAAACGACAGTAAACCTCCATTGATAACCACAGTTCAGGTAAAAATTCCGACGTCGCAATCAGAAGGTGAAGAGACTGTGAAGGTATATGAAGATATTGAAACGATAATTCATTTTGTAATCGGAGATGAAGATTTAATTGCCGTGGGGGTTTGGAATGCGGTTGTGGAGGAAGGAGTCGAAGAAAAGGTTATGGGAGGAGATGGACTTTATAGAAGGACTGAGATAGGACAAAGACTAACTGAGTTGTGTAATAAATTTCAGCTAGTAATAGCTAATACAATCACAAGAGGAGGAGGTACAGTTGGTAAAGGCTGCGAGATGTGGGAAAGATTCACTTAGGTTACATTATGCTCAGGCACAGATTCTGAAATCAGGTACGGTATTGTAAGGCGTACCCAGACCCAGATCAAAATTTTGCAGCGATGAAGAGTAGGCTGAAGTTCAAGACACTAGTCATGAAGAATCAATACAGCAGGAAGTGGGATACGGAAGTTGTTGTTGTGATCTTCAGTCCTGAGACTCGTTTGATGCAGCTCTCCATGATACTCTATCCAGTGCAAGCGTCTTCATCTCCCAGTACCTACTGCAGCCTACATCCTTCTGAATCTGCTTAGTGTATTCATCTCTTGGTCTCCCTCTACGATTTTTACCCTCCACACTGCCCTCCAATACTAAATTAGTGATCCCTCGATGTCTCGGAACATGTCTTGCCAACCGATCCCTTCTTCTAGTCAAGTTGTGCCACAAGCTACTCTTCTCTCCAATTCTATACAATACCTCCTCATTAGTTATGTGATCTACACATCTCAACATTCTTCTGTAGCACCACATTTCGAAAGGTTCTATTCTCTTCTTGTCTAAGCTATTTGTCGTCCACATTTCACTTTCATACATGGCTACATTCCATACAAATACTTTCAGAAACGACTCCCTGACATTTAAATCTACACTCGATATTAACAAATTTTTCTTCTACATAAACGCTTTCCTTGCCATTGCCAGTCTACATTTTATATCCTTTCTACTTCGACCATCGTTAGTTATCTTGCTCACCAGATAGCAAAACTCCTTTACTACTTTAAGTGTCTTATTTGCTAATCTAATTCCCTCAGCATCACCCGACTTAATTCGACTACATTCCATTATCCTCGTTTGGCTTTTGTTGATGTTCATCTTATATCCTCCTTTCAAGACACTGTCCATTCCGTTCAGCTGCTCTTCCAAGTCCTTTGCTGTCTCTGACAGAATTACAATGTCATCGGCGAGCCTCAAAGTTTTTATTTCTTCTCCACGGATTTTAATACCTACTCCCATTTTTCTTTTGTTTCCTGCACTGCTTGCTCAGTGTAGAGATTGAATAACATCGGGGATAGGCTACAACCCTGCGTCACTACCTTCCCAAACACTGCTTCCCTTTGATACCCCTCGACTCTTTATAACTGCCATCTGGTTTCTGTACAAATTGTAAATAGCCTTTCGCTTCCTGTATTTTACCCCTGCCACGTTCAGTATTTGAAAGAGAGTATTCCAGTCAACATTGTCAAAAGCTTTCTCTAAGTCTACAAATGCTAGAAACGTAGGTTTGCCTTTCCTTAATCTAGCTTCTAAGATAAGTCGTAGGGTCAGTATTGCCTCACGTGTTGCAACATTTCTACGGAATCCAAACTGATCTTCCCCGAGGTCGGCTTCTATCAGTTTTTCCATTCGTCTGTAAAGAATTCGCGTTAGCATTTTGCAGCTGTGACTTCTTAAACTGATAGTTTGTTAATTCTCACATCTGTCGACACTTGCTTTCTTTGGGATTGGAATTATTATGTTCTTCTTGACGTCTGAGGGTATTTCACGTTTCTCATACATCTTGCTCACCAGATGGTAGAGTTTTGTCAGGACTGGCTCTCCCAAGGCTGTCAGTAGTTCTAATGGAATGTTGTCTACTCCAGGGGCCTTGTTTCGACTCAGGTCCTTCAGTTCTCTGTCAAACTCTTCACGCAGTATCATATCTCCCATTTCATCTTCATCTACATCCTCTACCATTATTAAGAGAATTATGGAGGACTAAGTCTGGAAAACCAGGAAAGGTCCCCGTAATAAGAAGGGTGTAAGACAGGTTGCAGTCTTTCACACCTTTTGTTTCATTTGTAGAAGCAATGACTGTAACAACAGAAAGGATACGGAATGGGTTAAAATTCAGTGTAAATGATCTCTAAGATTAGGTTCTCTGAGGAAGCTGAATGGGATGAAAAATTATTGGCGTGTTTGATGGGGTGAACATTCTAATGAGTTGTTACTCGTGACGAGACTCTGACTTTAGCTGTTGGTTTAGGTCATTATCGTCAGAAATAGGTATTTATCTTATTTCTAAGTTGATGGGGAATAAATCCTTCTAGACTGAATTAAAATACTATGTGGAATCCAAGACGAATGCGACGATGAGTAATAGTTGAGGAATATAGAACACAGGATGTAAAATTAGGTTGGCTGAAGAAAGGAATGTATCAGAAGTAAGCTGTCACAGGTGAAGAAAGCTAATCAAGGAAAGAGGTCTCATGGTTCCGTATAGTGATATGGAACTCAGGAAGACGTTTCTGAAAGTGTGTACACGAAGTGCAGCATTTTATGGAAACAAAATGTGGCCTACTGGAAATCTGAAGAGGAAGAAATGGGAAGCTTTTGAAATGTCTTCCTTTCGAATAATATAATATGTGACACGGTCAGTTTCGCTATCTTTCAAGATAAAATTTATTTTGTCTGAATCATAAATTTATGTGGGCTGATTGATTTTGATTGATCAACAATTTTCAGATGAAACTCACTGTTAGATTAAAATTGTGTGTCGGAATGAAACTCGAGCTCGGGCTCTTCACCTTTCGCAGGCAAGTGCTCTACCAACATAGCTACACGAGCACTAGTTTTACCTACGGCATTACATCGTTTCCTACCTTCCAAACATAAATACACAAGGTTATGCTGCTTCTGGGCTTATCAGAATATCTGGATTAAACTTTTCCTTCTAGGGGTAAATAAAATATCTTTCAGTCACATTTCCATACCTCGTATTTCTCCCCCACCCCCAACCACCCGTCCCACCACCTTCCAAAAAAAAAAAATCTTCTGAGGGTCGTGTCTTCCAGGTCGAAAATGTAGCAGAAATCGTCCGTTTCCGTAAAGTCTTTCGTTTGTGATTACTACATTTTTTAATACTTTGTACCATGTTGCCTTGATGTCCTCATGTGTGAACTGAGATAGTTGTTTCTCCGTATTGGTACTCGCTTTACAGTTACCTGCTTTCCCTCACTTTAATTTCATCTCTCTCCTTTTCGCGTTTTTCTGACAAAGGCGTTTGATATCATTTAATTTCAGAGTAATTTGGTGTATGTAACTTGGTTTCACAGAACATTCCCGCCCGTTTTGAGAGTGAAGTTATTTTTCTCATGATAATTTTGGTTGTAGAATAACCAGTTCTGTCCGTTCAAAGAGTATACTAGAGATGACGTTAGTCCTCAGATAATGTTTGGAGTTTCTGTCGGAGAGGCAATATATTGCTTTCTATTGTCATAACAATCGGAAGCAGAAACATCACAATGTGTTAGTAGATAACGAACATCTAACCTTCTAGTTCGAAGTGCAAGAAATTTTTTCCTCGAAATTTTATTACTATATGAACTTTATTCGTCAAATAGCAACAAACTAATAATAATCACAGGAACTGGCCAAAAAACGAGGAACTCCTCTGAAACCGAGAGTTTGTGATGAAATTTGTCATTCATTCATTCCCTGTTTACAGTCATACTTTTGAAAAACCGCCTATCATGGTCATTCACTGTTAACTGGAGAGATTGGTTGTGTTATTTCTCCAGGTTCAGTCTTCATTCTGATAACTGCTCTGTTATTTAAAACTACAAGCCGTTTGGTGTGCTAAGCTAATTATCATTTTGAGCCGTGGCGGCTGGCGCTAGGGT